>NC_056744.1:597605754-597720754 GCF_019279795.1 Protopterus annectens
TACATTTGTAACACAAGCAGCTTTACAAATACATTTTTCAACACAAGCATCTGTACATATCAGGTTTATATACACATAACATACAATTCCTCACAAAACTCTAGCTAGTTATGCTGGCATATGTTACACATTCACTGCCCTATTTCTCCTGGAATAGCTGGCAATATCTCACATCTTCAAATAAGCATGAATGGAAACATGAAAAACGGGGACAGCATGATAAGTGTGTCACACTTGGAAATGAAGTCTGGGGTAGCAAGTGCACAAGTACCAAAGATTTTGTGATTTGGGACTGGATAGTACAGTAGTAAAACTGATGTTCACTGGAATGTGCCACTGTACTAGGGCCAAATACATGGCTGCTGCTTGAGGCACCAGGCTGTAGGAGCACAAATGGCATAAATTTTTTTTTTTCATTTGTATTTCTATGTATTGGCTTTTTTTAACCTTCTTCACTCCCCTCAATGTTTGTGAGATTGGAGATTGCCTCCCCACCTTGCAATGCCCATCTGTAATCTATGAATGCATCTCTGGCAGTTTATGTATTATTTGTTTGCCTCCTACTGGCCAAGACAGTTTAATAATGCAACCAAAAAGGTCTTGGGTCAATAAATGTGGCACATATGAGAGGCAGCAGTCTGCAGTAATTTAACAGATATTGTTTCACTTAAACATTTAAATTTAGCATGCAAGAGACAGATGATGACCATTAGCTTTTACTCCATGATAAGCTGAAATATCAGCTGCACAAATTTCTAAGTTGCTTAATTTAATTCTGGGTGTCATTTACTGCACTTTTTCTTTTGTGTTCTGGAATTAATCTATAATGGTTTCAACATATATAATTTATTGTGTGATTCAACTGTCAGACACCCAGCGCTAAAGCCCAAATGATGCATTCAATGTAGATTTTATGTAGGATTCAGATGGCACAAACCTAGACCAGTAAAGTTTAGGGTGTGCTTTGTTCTTTCTTTTATGAGTATATTTTTGCCTCCTGCTCGACTATTATCAAGTTTTTTCTGACCATACATGCAAATTTGTTTGTTTGTTAGGAAAGAAAGATCCAGAAGTGATCTCCAATTATTTTCTTTCTTTGCCACTAGGAGCATCCTTGAATAAAAATCTTTCCCCACCTAGGAAGGAGGAACTGATTCTATCACTCTTTGGAACAGCATTTGCTGAAGAAACGTTTAAAACAAGAGCCTGATCTGGAGGATGAGGAATGACCCCCCCGTAAAGAAGAAGTCTCCTCCCACTGCCATTTGTGACCTTGATGATTGATTTTCAGAACCCAATTTGTCTGAAACTATCTGTTGCCAAAGAGAAAAATGTAGATTTAGACTTTCTGGGGGGGAAAAAAGGGGACAGGGTGGATGGGGGTCACAACATCTCTTGAATAGTCATTCAGACTTGTTGGACTGTCCTTTGCTCTGGGAGGTTTGAGAGTTTGTTTTGGAACCACCTTGCAATTTCTTCTTAATTATCTGTTTACCTGTACTTTGTTGAGACTGCTTATTCTGCTTTTTGCTAAAATTAGCTGAAGAAATAGCAACTTCCTTGGAAAATTGTTGACCCTTTCATCAGACTTTCTGATCACCTCCACAGCAGAGGGGCCAAACACAATCTTCAATCAAGTGTGAATTTAAAATCTAATTGTTAATATCATCTGTGAAGTTCTGAGAATGCAGTCATGCAAACCTCCTCAAAACTGTATTAATGGCCATAGTCCTGGAAGAAGTATAAACAGAGTCATATAATATACTGCAATGAGTAGTGACCTGTGCAAGAGAAGAAATTAAGTTATTTAACTACTTTACAAGAAGGATTAATCACCTGAATTAAACTCTGAGCCAGACCTAGTAAAGTACTCCTATCCAAAGAAATTTGAGGAAGATTAGATAAATGCTTGGTTTTCTCTTTCTTTTTGATAAGAAAAAATGGGGCTAACGTTACTAATGGCAGCAGCAGCAGCTTCCCCAGAGATGGGTACAGAATTCTGATACAATAGGGAAACCTTCCCTGTTACCTCTCCCAGAAGCAACAGAGTAGCACTCCCTTGCCTACTGAGGGGACCCCAAAAGCCGCAGAGAACATGGTCAATCCCCAGTCCATAGTGGCTGTAGGAGTTGCACCAGATGAATCTGGGATAAAGGATGAGTGGGGTTAAGTATAACAAATGGCTACAGCAGAGATACCCACCTGCGGCAGAGAAAAATTACTACACTGCTGTGGTGGCAAAAAATGTTTGCTTGTTTTTTTTTCTTTTTTGTGGTAGGAAGAAGGACTGCCCATGGAGCCAGTAGTCCGTTCCGTGGTCAAGCTGAAAATGGTGCCTCTTTCTTGAGAAAGAGGAGCGCTAAATGCCAGTAAACCCTACCAGTCTACAAAAATTACTTTTGTGCCAGAAAAACATAGTAAAAAGCACTTTAAAACATTTATGCCAGACCCATAAAAGTAAAACAAACACAATTTCAGTTACTTCATACCACTTTTAAACTGACAAGAAAAAGGAGTGCTCCATTTAAAAGTACATTACAGTCTCATGACACTCCATAAAAGCATAAAACTCCTAGCTTTAATATAACTTTTCTGAAGAGGAAAGTGCTAAAACAGCAACACAAATAAGAAAATGGAAAGTTTTTTCCCGCAAAGGGAACTTATTTGCCTAGCAAAGAAACAGCACAAGGTGACGGTCGATCCTTGAATGCCTCAGAGGAGAGTACTCTTCAGTGCTAGTAAAGCTCTGAAGGATTCTGTGTCCAAACTTGTCTTTTAGTCAGTTCATCTCAAGCTTCCTGACAGTTTAGGCATGTGGAAGGTGCTATGAAGCTTTGGAAGTTGGCAGGCCATTTTATCCTTGGCAGAATATAACCCATATAAACAAAGCTGCTGCAGCAGTGACCAATATGACGAACATCACTTTATTCAGACTCAATGAAGTGTTTACAGTTTTTTTTAAAGCTGTTTACGCTTCCCACCACTTTTCTGTGGTGGCCTCTGACTGCTGTTAAAGTGGTACAGCATAACAGTTAGGGGTGCTTAAAAAAGCTTGTTATTCAATTTTCTGATGTCAGAAAGGTAAAGCCTTACAGTTTAAGTGTGGTGATCTATGCACTACAAATAATTATGTACATGGGACTGCTGACAGAGGATTTATGCCTAGCATCCAAGGCATCCTTGGATTCCGTTCTGCTGTGCTTTTTCCATATCTGCAAAATGACCACTATCAGAACTACTAGATCTATGGATTTAAACTCTGCTTGCGACTTAAACAGGACATATTGGAGGGACAGGTATGTATCTCACAGAATCCCCATTCTCTGGAATACTCTTCCCATTCACCTAAAGCAAAGCCCTTCTCTAACCCTATTTAAGAGAAATCTAGACTAGTGGACTAGAAATCAGAAATTCATCCCTGATATGACACCTATGTCTCTGATTGACTGAGGCAGCCATTAAATCATGCCCTAACTATCATACACCCCATAAAATAATCTTTAAGGCACAATAATTTGTGGGATACATTTGGATTGCATGGCTAGGCTTATAAAGGCCTAGGTTAAACATACAACAGGGCTGGACCTGGGCTATGTAACACAAAAAGGGTAATCTGTTACCATATAAACCAAACTACCATGCTACACTTTTGGCTAGGAATAGCATACTTGGTCAAAGCATGAACTTCTGACATGCAGATAAGAGACAAGTCCTCTTGCTGTCAGAAATTCCCAATGTTCATGCCAGTATCTATAAGGCAGACAAAGTACAGTTTTGTACCTACCATAAATGTAGATGCTAGAGTGTCTTCACTGCTGCAGTCATTACAATTGGGTTATCCTGCCGTCAGGCAATCCTGCAGTCGGCCAGAGTTCCAAAGTCTTGGTCCGGTGTCAGTTGCTGTCGCTTCTTCCCTGATGTCAGTGCGCCAGGGGTATAGAAGATGTAGCAGACGCCATTTTCTTCAGTTTTTCTTGCCCCAGATGTCAGGTACCCCTAAATAGGTAGGCAATATATAATGCTAATAAAACATACAATAAAGGTAAAAACAAAACCTTCAGTTACCAGCAAATACACCACATAGGTAGTACAGGGTTGAAAGGTATAGATAATTCCCAGCTAAGAAAGAGGGGATGGCGGGTGGGTAACCTGGACTGCAGCAGTGAAGACACTCGAGCATCTACATTTATGGTAGGTACAAAACTGTACTATGTCCATCGTGTTTCACTGCTGCAGTCATTACACTTGGGTTGAATCCCAAAGCTGAGTTAGGGTGGCTGGTTCTATAGAGGATTTGGGGTGGCTATGAGGCCCTGCAGCACTGCAGTGGCAAAGCCAGCTCTGGATCTAGAATAAAGAGGCAAGTGATAATGCTTGGTAAAGGTGTGCACTGAACTCCAAGTTGCAGCTTCCAAGATATCTTTGGTAGGTACTCCTCTAAGGTAGGCAGTTGAAGTGGCTGTTGCTCTGGTGGAATGTGGCCTAATTTTACTAGGTACAGGTTTCCCATGCTGTGTGTAGCAGAACCGGATACAGTGTCCTATCCACTTTGAAATGGTCTGCTTTGAAACAACCTTTCCCTGCGATCTTGTAGCATATGCTACAAACAATTTCTCAGTTTTTCTGACAGCTTTTGTTTTGTCCAAGCAGAAACATAATTGTCTGTGTATGTCCAAGGAATGCAGAAGTCTCTCCCCTTTATTCTGGGGATTTGGATAAAATGTTGGCAAGTGAATAGTTTGGTTAACAGCCACACTGGATATCACCTTAGGCATAAATGAAGGGTTTGTTCTTAATGAAACCCTGTCATGGTGAAAAATGATGAAAGGCTCCACTGCCATTAGTGCCTGTAACTCTGAGACTCTCTGTACTGAGATTATTGCCAGAAGCAGAGCAGTTTTCCATGATACATATTTTAATTCTGCTGAATTGGCTGGCTCAAAAGGAGGTAAAGTTAGTTTTTCCAAGACAAAATTGAGGTCCCAAGTTGGTGTTGGTGCTCTCCAGGGCAGTCTTATGTTTTTAGCCCCTATGAGGTACTGTTTTAGCAATGGATTAGAGAAAATAGGAGGATCTGTGTTGTAATGAGCAGAGATGGCAGAGGCGTGGATCTTAATGGATGAAAAGTATAGTCCTTTGTCCAGCATCTCAGTTAAGTATTGTAAAATCTGAAGAATATTTGGGACAAGAGGGCCAAAGCTTTGAGCCTGGTTCCAGGCGCAGAATCCCTTCCACTTTTCTGAATAAGATTTTCTGGTGCTAGGCCTCCTGGCCTCCAAAAATGATATCCATAACAGCTTTAGAGAGAGGTGTTGTCTGCTTGACTAATGAATCTGCCATGCAGCCAGGTTTAAGGTTTTGAGCTGACTGTGCAGGATCGGATTGTTTTGTTGAGTCAGAAGGTGCGGACTTTGAGGTAAAATCCATTGTGGGCCTTGCGCTAAGTTCTTTAAGATTGGGTACCAGTGCTGGTGTGGCCAGTCTGGGGCAATCAGGATCATCTGCGGTTTTTCTTGTCTGGCTTTTAGGAGTACCTTTGAAAGGGGAGGCAGTGGTGGGAATGCATAAACTTTTAGGCTTTTCCAGCTGAACGAGAGAGCATCCACCTTCCATACTTGTGTGTGATAAGTCCTTGTGCAGAATTTTTGTAGTTGGCAATTCATTGGGGAGGCAAAGAGATCTATGTCTGGGCACCCCCATTTTTGCGTTATCATGCTGAACACTTGTGGATCTAATTTCCACTCGTGAGGATCCATGATGTTTCTGCTTAAGTCGTCTGGCAGAGTGTTTTTCTTTCCTGGCAGGAATCGTGCTTGTAGATTAACTTGATAGGTTAGAGATGTGTTCCACAAGGTCATGATTTGTCTGCATAGGGAATATGAATGAGTGCCCCCTTGCTTGTTTATGTACCATATAACTGTGGTGTTGTCTGTCTTTAATAATAGTTGTTCTGGATGCAGAAAGTCCTTGAAAGCTGTTAGGGCATTTTGTACAGCCAACATCTCTTTTTGATTGATGTGAACAAGCATTTGGTCTGCGGTCCACTTGCCCTGAATACATTTTCCTGCCATGTGTGCTCCCCAGGAGTAATCCGATGCATCTGTTGTTAGTGTCTGCCTGGCTATAGGTAGAGTGAAAGGCTGTCCCTTGTTGAGGTGACATGCCTGTGCCCACCATCGAAACTCCTGTTGTAGGCAAGTAATTAGTGGTATTACTGCTTCCAAACTGTGGCAGTGTTGAGTCCAAACACTTTTTAGGTACCACTGTAATTTCCTCATATGCAGTCTGGCATATGGAATTAGTAGTATGAAGGATGCCATGAATCCCAAGGCCTGCAGAATTTTTCTTGCAGGGAGTTGGGTTTTTGTTGCCATCAATTGAAAGTACTGAGTCAGTTGTCCTTGCTTGTCTGGCGTGAGATAAGCCATCTGGGCCGTTGTATTTAAGCTGGCACCCAGGAATATCATCTCTTGTGAGGGCACTGTTTTGACTTCTTTTCATTTACTGTGTACCCTAGGCAAATTAGCAACCTTTTTACAAACGCCAGATGCTTTAGAAGAATGTCCTTGCTCTCTGCTTGAATAAGACAGTCATCCAGGTATGGATATATTTAAATTCCTTTTTCTCTGCAAAATGCAACTACTGTTGCCAGGCACTTTGTGAAGACCCTGGGCACAGTAGATAAGCCAAACAGCAGTGCAGGGAATTGGTAATGCATTGAACCAGCTATGAATCTGAGGTATCTTCTGCAATTTTGTCTGATAGGGACATGCAGGTATGCCTCTTTGAGGTCCAAAGTAACAAGCCAAGCCTTCTTGCCCAGCATGGGAAGAAGCTGCTGTAGTGTCAACATTTTGAATTTCGGAAAATCCAGGTAAGTATTTAGAGTAGAAAGGTCTAGTATGGGTGTCTCCAGGCTTTGTCCTTTCTGGGGACCAGGAAAAGTCTCGAGTAAAATCCTTGTCCTTGTTCCTGTTGTGGCACTTTTTGAATAGCTCTCATGTCCATGAGGGCTGTAATTTGTTTTTGTGCCTCTGCCCGTTGATTTTGTGGCAGGTCTGGCATTCCTTTTAGCCTTGGTAGAGTGTGAAAGTGGAACCTGTAACCTTGAGACACAATATTCAGAACCCATTTGTCTTGGGTGATTATATGCCAATTTTGGGAAAAAAGTGATAGTTTTCCCCCTAAGGGAGCTACCAAAAGGTAAGTGCTTGGCATTCGAAGGGGGGAGTCATTGGGACTGTTCCCTGTAAAGTTGAGACTTGTCTTCACCTCCTTTTGGGGTTGAAGTACCCCACTGTCATGGTCTGTAAGAGCCTTGGGGCTGAGATCTGCTTCTTGGGCGTCTGTAGCTGCCTCTCTGTGGTCTGTCTGACACTGGAAAGGACCAATTTTTTGAAGGCCAATTTCTGCTAAATCGAGGTGGCTGTACCTGTAAGAAATCCTTCACTGTTTGCATAGATTTTGCCTTATCCTCCATTTTCTTTAATACCTCTTCTGCCTTAACACCAAATAAAATATCCTGCTGTAAAGGAGCAGCCAATAATTTAGCCTTAACATGGTCAGGTAAACCTTGTTCTTTTAACCAAGCATGCCTTCGAATCACAGATCCTGTAACTGCTGCTCTACAAGAAGCCTCTAATGAATCAAAACCACACTGCAGAGTATGTTTTCCCACTTGTTCAGCTGCATGCAATAAATCTTGCATTTCCTTATAGTCAGGATGTTCTGAACTTGCAATCATTTTCTGTTTTAACAGAGACATTAAATATTGCTGGTATTTAAGCATGTGAAACTGGCAGTTTAAAGCTCTCACCGCTAAAGTTGCAGAAGTGTAAACTTTCTTCCCCCATCTGTCTAATGCTCAAGAATCCCTGTCAGAGGGAACTGGTTTCTTAGCCGTGGGAGCCTTTACCCCTTTGGGACTCTGGGAAATAGTTTCAGGGTCAGCAACAGGGTTTTTATAAAGAAATTTGTGAGAGTCAGGGACTCCGTAGTACCTGTCTGGCTTGACTGGAGCAGGGGGCAAAGAATCAGGATTTAAACTGGATCCAGAGAACACATCATCCACAATATCTAACACTGGCAGAATAGCAAGGGGTCTGTGCTGAGGTAATAAAAGAAAGTCTCTGAGCCTTTTCTTGGATTCTGAGTAATCCTGGCCTTCCCAATGGAAATGCTCCCTCATGGTATGTAAAGTTTCCCCAAAAGAATAATCCTCAGGAGGAGAGGCTGAAGGAATTGATTCTTCAGCATCAGAGTCCTCATAGAGGGGTAAAGAGTATCCCTGGTCTGAAGAGGAATCAGAGGAAATGGAAACCTGGTCAGAGGAATCATAGTCTGTATCCTGCCTAGGCCTTTTATCAGGAGGGGGATGGGTACCCCTGATCAGAGTAATTAAGTCTTCGGCCATTTTGAGCATCTGTTCTTTAGGCATGGAGGCCTGTCCAGGTGAATGCTGCACTTGCTTCTTTGTCTTTAATGGAGTTTTAGACTTGGCTGTAGTTTTTATGGTAGCTGTGAAGGTCTGAAAACACCCTCAGAAGCCGATGCCTGCTCAGCGGCTCCGGACCCATCTGAAGGGTTAGTTTCCGTAGGCCCAACACCTTGAGTATCCAGAGGCCTAGACATCTCCACGTGGGAGTTGGAGGCGGACTGTGGCTCTGAGGTAGCGGGTGTCAGGGGCTGCGAAAGCGCCTCACTGAGAACCGGCGACTGGCCTAGAAGAGGCTTCATCGTCAGTTTTGGGCCTCGGATGCCTGTCCTTTTCCTTGTCTTTGCGTTTTTTGTGTATTCCTGTCGTCGGTTGTTCCGACGGCATGGTATAATTAAACCTTCGGCCAAAGTAATGGCGAGCAAAATCAAACCAACGTTTAATAGTGCATTTGTTAAATCTAGCACAACACCGACAACTAGTGACGTCGTGGTCTGGGCCTAGGCATGGAATACAGTAAGAATGAAAATCCTTATGAGGTATTTGCTTCCCACAAGAAAGACAATTATGAACTTTTACTGAAATCGGTCTGAGGCAAGAAAAAGTTTCCCCAACAGGGGTACTTAGCTTTATTGAAGACTTTGGTTCTGAAATTCGAACTGAAAATCTCAGGAGTCGGCCGAGCGGCACTTGCGAACTGCTTTTGCTTTAGGCACCGCGCGGCAAGCAAGACTGAAGAAAATGGCGTCAGCTGCATCTTATATACCCCCTGGCGCACTGACGTCAGGGAAGAAGCGACAGCAACCGACGCCGGACCAAGACTTTGGAACTCTGACCGACTACGGGACCGCCTGACAGCAGGATAACCCAAGTGTAATGCCTGCAGCAGTGAAACACGATGAACATCTATAAGTTCAGTGGCTGTTAGCCTCTCCAGAGTGATAACACTCCACTTCATCAAGATACCAGAAAATGTTTACACAAAACAGTTTAGGACTTATCTTCAAAACAAACACAACCATATGGGCTCGGGTACTTCTAGGTCAGTGATGGCAGACTTATGACACTCGTGTCAAAGGTGACGCATGCCACAGCGGTTTGGGTGACACGCCAGCAATCACCAACACACGAGTTACCAAAGACACTGGTTTTGCATTCTTTGCTCATGTGATGTGCACTGAATTATTTTGTACTGGGAGCTTTTGATACGCCAAACCCAACAGGTTCGCCATCACTGTATCTAGCTTTACATTTGTAAGATATGGCCAGCAACTGCCCAATACAGCTGACCACTGCCAACATTAATAAGACCATCTACTGTGATCTCAGCCAATATTATCTGGTGTTAATACAGCTACAGCTCTGAAGATGAGCACTAGTGGCAGGAATTTATCTGAATACTTGATCAAAATCAATCTTGAGTTTGATTAGCAGCTTGGAAGTTTGATGCAGTTGACAGGGAGGAAGGGAGTGCCCGTTCTGTGTGTGTGTGTGGGGGGAGCAGGACACACACAGTCACAACCCTTCAATGGACAGTCTGTGTGGCAGTGTACATACTGGGGCAAGCTTTCAGTTCTGCAAACCAACACTTGGTGGTAAGCCTTCACTACGGAATATATAGGTGTGTATATTTTCTAGGGAAGACATTGCCCTTCCCTGCATTAATGTGGTGAATGCATCCTCCCTGACCATGTAGTTTGGGTAAGCCATAGAAATGCCATCAAGGGCACAAGCAATCCTCATGGCTGTCTGTATTACAGCCGTTCTGGCAGGCTTTCACCCCTGTACTCTACTGGGAGTAATTCCAAATTATAGGAAAACAAATGGGCAGCACATTCTGATTGGGTAAGGCTTGATGGTGGTCAGGCATGGTGTGGGAAATAAGAACTCTCTTGAGCAAGGACAGATAATATTAGGTTCTACAAGGCTGACACTACCTTTCTATATTCTTGACAGTCGGTCAAGTTGCTGAGAAAATTGAATTAATAATGCATGAAGGTGGTGCAGCACAACTGCTGCCTATGAAGAAAGCCCAGCTAAACTTAAATGAAGAAGAACTTACAACAGATAAATAGTGCGTCTCCAGGTACCAAGAAATCAAACAGCAGCAACGTATTCAGCATTTTCTTTGAAGGAAAGGAATCTTCACAAACAGTTTTAGTACCAACTTCCAGTGCCACTCCAGCCCTCACATATGCTCACCTCCTGAAGTTACAGGACGGTTACATTTCCAATACTAAGGCATGTATAACATGCACTTGCCTACTTAAAAAGAAGTTATGCACTCACCATAACGTTCCATGTTTGTAGTCCATCTCACCCTTCATTCTTACATATGGGTTCAGAGCCGATCCTCGGCTCTGACGTGGCCGATTACAAAGCTCAAAGTCTCTAAGTTGGCATGTGGCAAGGTAGGTATCCCATAGTGCACTAGTAAGCATCCCCAGATCTTGTTTGCTGCTGTCTAAAAAGTGATATAAGGTATTTCCACAAGGAAAAACAAAGATGAAAGGTCTCCAACCTTAAGGAAGACAGATACTATCTTGTCTCCAGATCCTCCAAGGATACATGGACGGGGGTAGGAGGGTGGGAGGGTGGGTTCGTAAGAATGAAGGGCGAGCTGGACTACAAACATGGAATGTTATGGTGAGTACATAACTTTTTTATGTCCTGTAGTCCTATCTCGCCTTCATTCTTACATATGGGCCAGTGTCCCTAGCACCTTTTTTCGCGGGTGGCTCACAGGAATATATTCCTAAGAACCGTGGAACCAAACGAGGCTCTGACCCTGGAGGCCAAATCCAATCTGTAATGAAAGTATGAGGGGTAGCCCAAGTTGCTGCTACACATATACTGCCCATTGGAATTCTGGCTTGAAAGGCAGCAGATGTGGATACGGATCTGGTAGAATGAGCTTTAATTTTAAACGGGAGTTCTTTGCCATTAGAAGAGTAAATAAAAGTTATACAATTTGAAATCCAGTTTGATAATGTTATCTTGGAGACTGGCATACCTCTTCTCTTCGCCGAAAAAGATACAAACAATTGGTCTGATCTCATAAATTCCTTGGTTCTATGTAGCTAGAACCTTAACTGCCTGTGAACATTAAGTTGATGGAACTTGTATTCCGCTTTGTTTGAATGATTAGGAAAAAACACTAACAGTTCAATACTTTGATTCATATTAGATTGAGAACAAACCTTGGGGAAGAAGGATGGATTTGTACGAAGGGAAACTCTATGAAAAATCAAGTAAGGAGGTTTGACAAAGTGCTTGCAACTCTGACACTCTTCTGGCGGATGTAATGGCTACTAGGAGAATGGTCTTTAATGAAAGGAACTTTAAATCACAAGTATGTGTGGGTTCAAAAGGTGGGGAGGTAAGTTTAGAAAGAACAAAATTTAGATCCCAGGGAGATACAGGTTCTTGAAATAGAGGTCTTAGCAAGGTAGTGCCTTTTAAAATGATTTACACAATCTGTGAGCCATAAGATTAGGTTTGAGTTGGCCCAAATGAAAATTGGATATTGCTGCTAACTGAACTTTGACTGTAGGAGCAGCTGATCCCTTATGAAAAAGTTCAGTTAGGAATTCTAACACGAAGGGAATGGAGGTTGTGCATGGATCTATGTTTTTAGCTTGTGCCCAGAGAGAAAAAAATTCTCATAGAAGGCTTGTGAGAGGACATCAGGATATGTAACTGCAGGGGAGAAATCATGAAGCCTGACTAGGGATGGAAGTGGAGCAGCCACGCTGTCAAGTTGAGGGTGTGGAGACAGGGATGGAAAGTGCCTGACATATGTGTCAGAAGGTTTGGTACTGGGGTCCAGAGTCCATGGATTGTCCAGAAGGTGAGGCCCGAGAAAGGGGGGAACCAAATCTGACGAGGCCAGTAAGGAGTGATAAGAATCATTCTGATTCCCAAGGTCTTTGCTTTCTGGATCACTTTCGATATTAGCGGAAAGGGAGGAAATGCATAAAGAAGTCCTGAGGGCCTATTGTGAACAAGTGCGTCTCTCGGTGTCTCCCCCCGGGGGGGTAAGGGAGAAGTAACTGCTGCATTTTGCATTCATTGGGCTGGCAAACAGATTGCAGCAAGGCTGTCCCCATTTGTGGAAAATCTGTTCCGCGACTTTCTGATTTAGAGACCACTCGTGAAGCATCAAGATTGCCCTGCTGAGCTTGTTGGCTATCACACTGGCTGTCCCTGGGATATGCTTTGCAACTAAAAAGCGTTGGGATGATATCGCCCACTGCCAAACACGAAGAGCCTCTCGACATAGGGGGTAGGATCTGGTTCCCCCTTGTTTGTTTATATACCATACCACTGACATATTGTCTGATTGGATTGCTATTGTCCCTAGAGGAAGAAAGTCGTGAAGTGCTTGCAATGCTAGTACCACTGCCCTCATCTCTAGGACACTGATATGCAAATGAGACTCGTGTTCTTGCCATGTGCCTTGGACTGTCCTTCCTAGATAATGCCTCCGCACCCTATCTGGGAGGCATCCGTGCTTACAGTAGCAATGAGTTGGCGAGGAATGAATGGTGTCCCTATCGTTAGTTGATTGGACTGGGTCCACCAACGAAGGTCCTTTTTGCAAGATTCTGTTATTAAAATGGGATAAGACAGAGGCAGTTGTTGAAGAGACCACTGGGAAAAGAGTAGCCATTGTAGAATTCTCATATGTAGTCTGGCTAGTAGAACTAGAGTTATAGTAGAGGGCATGGTTCCAAGACGTTTGATCACGGTCTTCACTTTGACTTTGTGTTGGGGAAATAGGCTGCATTGTCTGTTGTGTTAGATTTTGCATTCTGTCTGGAGGAAGGCGAGCTATCATTGTGACTGTCTCTATTTCTGCGCCTATAAAAATCACATATTGAGAGGTTGACAAGGCAGACTTTTCCCAGTTTATAGTAATCCTTAGCTGAGTGCAGACTCGGATGGTTGAATCCCTGGCTTGTAGAAGTAGGTGCCTTGTGGTGGCAGTCAGGAGCCAGTCGTCCAGGTACGGAAATACTTGGAATCCAAGACATCTCAAGTGAGACGTTACTACCAGCATGCATTTGGTGAACACCCTGAGGGCTGTGGTGAGACCAAAGGGCAGAGCAGAAAATTGGTAATGACTGGCTCCCATCCGAAAGCGTAAATGACTCCTTGATGCTCTGTCCATTTTTATGTGGTAGCAAGCATCTAGGAGGTCTATAGAGCACATCCAATTGTCTTTCCCTAATAGAGGGAGTATAGACTGTAGTGTTACCATTCGAAACTTGGACTTCTTCACTGATTAGTTTAACTTGCTGCGATCCAAAATGGGCCGCCAGTCCCCTGATCGTTTTGGCACTAAAAAGAATATGGAGTAAGTTCTGAATCCTATCTGGTCTGTGGGGAAGGTTTGGATGACACTCTTTTGAAGCAAGTTTTGGACTTCTATAGTTGCTTAATCCCTGTGATTGGGTGGAACATCTGGGATTTTCTTGGTGGGATGAGGTGGAAGAGAGAAGGGTATAGAGCATCCTCTGGAAATTATTCTTTGTATCCACTTATCTTGGGTGATGTCATGCCAGGCTTCTGGGTACAAAGATACGCGACCCCTGACTGGTTCCAGAGAAGTGCACTCGGGCCCCACTTCAGTAGCGCTGATAGGGACGCCCACAAAAGGAATAGCGGCCACCCTGGTTTTACAGACCCCCCCCCTGCCTCTAGGGCGATGTCTACCATTACTTCCTCCTCCTCCTCCTCTGCCTCTGGAGAAGGAATCACGTTGTGCGTCCGGGAAAAATCTCTGAGATTTCTTGAACCACATTTTCCTGCCTCTTTGACCCTTAGGGTATGGTCTACAAGGGACAGAAAAACATACTCCCACGGCGGAGAGAGTTTTCCCTTCCTGCTCACATCTGGTGAGTGTATCTTTTACCTTTGGTCCAAACGGAGAGGAACTGTCAAAGGGGGCATTGGTACATGTAGATTTGAAGGGCTCCGCAAAATTACATAAGCGCATCCAGGAGTGTCTCCTAAGGGTAACTCCTGAACCCGCTGCCCTACTCGCTCCATCTGCTGCATAAGATTATCAGCCTCATGGAGGAGTTAACAACGGAGTTTAAAGTAGACAACTGAGCAGTAACCTTCTCAGGGACTCCTTCAGCTAAAGTACCTTGGAGAGCATCTCCTAGCTCCTTTAGGAGATCTCTCTGAAGCCTAGTGAAATGGGTGAGGTAATTTAGTGATCTGAGTGTAAAAGTCGCTGAAGAGAAGATACGCTTCCTGCATCTGTCCATCATTCGAGACTCCTTGTTCGGTGGATGGACAGATAAGGAAGTTTCTTCTAGGTCCTTCTTTGTGGCTGCTGCCACCACCATGGCATCCACAGGCACACCTTTAGTCAAAAACTCTCTTTGGGGGCTGAAAGAAATTTGTTAGGCCTTCTGGGGACTGGTTCCATGGCATCAGGAGTTTCTCACACCTTTCGACTGACTAAATCTAACAGCTCATCAAAAGGTGGAAACACAAAAGAGGCTGAAGGTTGAAACCCGAAAGCCTTCAGGTACACTGACTCCTCATCAGAAGGGGTGACAGTTGGTTTATTATTATGGCAGATGCTTCTATATCCAACATTTTAGGTGATAAACCCCACTTTGTAAATAAAATGGGTATGAACTTGAAAAGGTTGTTAGAAAATACGATGTTTCCGACTACTAACACTTCTAAACCTACACAGAAGTGTGGTAGATGCAACTGGTGCTTTGCTATTAACAAAAGTCAAGGCACTAGGTTAAGTAACACTACCAACACCTTTATTAGATTCAAGGCAGGTTATTGTACTACTAAACTTGTCATATATATCGCATTATGTTCAGCTTGTCCCACTTTCTACATTGGGAAGACCGAGAGACAGCTGAACAAAAGAATATCTTGGTCATTTTACTCCATTAGAAAGAGAGATGAGAAGAATGTCCTATATAAGCACATAAAACAAGAGGGCTCTGAACACAAATTCACTTTTAGTATTATTGACCTTATTCAAATAGACCCTAGGGGGGGAGACTATAAGAGTTGGTTGTCTTATAGAGAAATGTGGTGGCAAATTTTTACTGATGCTGCCTCACCCCCAGGTTTGAATGAATCACTGTCTATTAAACCTTTGCTATACAAAATACGTTAGTGTCAAATTGTTTATAAATAAGTTGAGTCAGTGTTTTTATAGAAATATAAATTTTTATAGAAATATATGTTTTTAACAAATATGAATTTCAGAGGAATTTGTGCATTACATTTTATAGAATATATATGTATTTATAATATAATTGTTTATTCCTGTTATCTATTCATTTTGGAATGTTTATGTTTATTGTCTATGCAGAAAGTTTTAGTGGAGTATGTTGCTTTAAAATTTTTGGAGCCAAAACATCTATTTAAGGGCTGTAATTCAGAATGTTTTTTTGTTCTGAGGAAGCCTGTATTGTAACAGGTGAAAGTGCTCAACTGTTATTAAAAGTGTTTTTTTATTTAGTCCTGCTGGTTTGCACGAGTTTGCTTAATTGTTTTCGGTTTCTCAAGCTACATAGTGTGGTGTCAGCGTTCGCCTTTTTGCTTGTTTTATGGTCTCATCAGAAGGGGTGACAGTGGGCCAGCCGCCTCTCTGTTTCAGGATCTCTAAGATATCTACGAAGGAGATATCATCAGAGGATGGCCTAGGGGACCCTTCTAACTCCTCGAGGTCAGTGTCAGAGGTGATGGACTCATCAGGAGAGCCTACATGCTTCCTCTTGCAAGTTCTCTTCTGAGGAGGCTCCTCAGAAGGGTATTCTGGGGAGGTCTTGGAAGACTGAGGGCCACCCAATGGGGGCTCCTGAGGCTGCAAGTCTCTATTGTCGAGAGAGAGAGAGAGATGGTGTTGAGACAGAGGTCAGAGCTTGAAGGGGAAGAGCATTGGTACCCCTGTGTGGAGCTGAAGACCTAGACAGCATCATCTCAAAGGCAGATCTCTCCAGCTCTGAGGACACCCCCAGTTCTGAGAAAGTGGAAGTAGCCCCCAGCTCCAAAGTGATCATTTCCAAGATAGATGTAGGATCCAAGGTCAACCGAGCTGACACACAGAGAGGTAGGCTCAGAACTAAAGAAGTTTGGGTCCAAGCGTCCCTGCCAGGGCAGACTGGTGAGCTTCGGCTCCTACACACCAAAGATGGCACCAAAGGTGCCTGAGCAGAACTTGGCTCCGAGATAGACAATAGAGGTGCTGGAACCGATTGTTTCACAAGTGGCACCGATAGCTCTGGCTCCGAAGGACCGACATGGCTCAGAGGAAGAACAGAAGCAGGTAATATGGCCTTAAATGGCTCTGGGACTGAGTGGGTCGGAGCTGTTAGCAAATTAGCTAGCGCCGATGACTTCAAAAGTCTAAGCACTACTCTCTCTACATCCTCTTCAGAAAGACTCTTGGAGGATCTGGAAAACAAGGTAGGTGATCTAGATCTCTGTAAAATCGGAGATCTGTGTGTTGGGGAAACTGGTAATTATTCTCTAGACCGGCTCCAAGGTAAGTTTTCAGTAGTCGGCTCCGAAAAACTTGGGGCCGAGACTGGAGTGTCAATATCAATAACCTTGACCGGCTCCAAAGACAGTGAAGCTGAAGCCAAAGAGATGGAAGGTTTGTCCAATTTTGTAATTTTTTGTGGCGGTCCAGATAAAACAGTCGGCGTGGGAGACTGTCTCTTGACCAACTTGACCTTCTCTTTTTTAGAAGAGGGAGACCTGGAATGCGATGATCGAGAGCTGGCTAAATGCTCCTCAAAGGAAGGTTTAAGGAGACCTTTCAGGATCAGTTTGTTCTTCCTTTCCTGGAGAACCCGAGAACTAAAGTAGTGGCAAAAGGAACATGACTCTTGAAGATGTACGGCTCCCAGGCAGTAAACACAAATACTATGTCCATCAGTCAGGGAATTTTTTTGAAAACATTTGAGACACTTTTCAAAACTTGAAAGTTTATGATCCTTTGATTCCTTAGATATATTGTCACAAAAAGCAATCACAAGAGGGAAAAAAACAGGAAGAGAGGACAAGGTCCTCTAACTTAAACAGGCCTAGCCCTGCTTAAGAACAACACACAAGGATAAGCAAAAACAGACGACTAGGTCCTCTAACTTAAACGGGCCTAGCCCTGCTGAGGAAACAACACACTTAAGAAAAGGCAGGAGAGGACAAGGTCCTCTAACTTAAACGGGCCTAGACAAAACAAAGGAATAAGCGACGTCAACAATTTGCAACAACAATTGCAATAAATTAAACACTAACTAAATAGTTCTAGCTAATAAGAGTTAATAAAGAAGCACTGCACACAGCTATTAATTACAAACTACTTATTCTAGTCAAACAAAAGGCTAGAGTAGGTCCTAACCTAAACACGGACCTACGCCTAAGAGAGAAAAATTTAGCAAAAAACTAGCACACAGAAGAAGGGATACCACTCAGAAAGAAAGGGCCTGCGGAAGCGACGGCCAACAAGTTTTCAACAACAATTTGCAAAAATTCAAAAAACACGCTAATTTACTACTAGAATAACAACAGTTAAGCTACTTATACTAAACTACTAACATTATCAAAAAACAATCACTATAGAAACTGAATAATGAAGAAATTCCAACTTAGCCACGGCCAAGGAAAACAGAACTTCTGAACTCGTAAACGCAGCAAACGAGATCTGGAGATTCTTACTAGTGCACTATGGGATACCTACCTTGCCACGAGCCAACTGAGAGACTTCAAGCTTTGTAATCGACCGAGTCGGAGACGAGGATCGGCTCCGAACCCATATGTAAGAATGAAGGCGAGATAAGACTACAGAACATCAGATATTCTGCTTTCTGTTTTTGACCCCGTTCATGTGGACCCTGGCAGATGGCACCATTTCTAGCACCCAATCAGCCCATTCATTCAGAGGTCATAGGAGCTGGGCAGTCCTAGGCTAAGTAACATCTCGACATCCCATTCATTCCTGCTCAGGAATCCCCACTGGCTTTCTGTTTCCTACCAAGAAGTGAGTTGTAGGGAGTGACCCAGCTTGTTGGTCCCAGTGGGGGGAGGGGCAGCCCACCCTTTCCCTCTGGAAGTTACCACACCCATCTCACTTTAGTGGTTCCTTAGAGTTATGCCATTGCTGTATCCTGAGGGGAAGGGTACCCCTGCCCACAGAGTTCCCCCTCAGCTATCAGTACAAGGTGCACTGTGACAGCTGGGGCTTTGAAAGCTCAAACTTTACTAGGTAATACCTAGTGCTCCTGCTAGGTGTCACCCTTGTGGTGAGTCTCACCTACCTCCCACCTCCCATGATAGGGGGGAGAGAGCAGCGGATGTTCAATCCCATATCTGTTGCACATAAACTCAATTCTATGCATTACAGAGCACTGGCACATTGTGGTAAGGCTGCTGATTCAAGTTCATCTGCTGGTAAAAATAAAGCTATTAATCAGGCAATCACAGCTAGACCATTACACTACCTCTATTCATCCCCTGATGTTTACTGTGTCATACCAAGCAGCTAAGTGGACATTTTGCAAGACAGATGTAAGGCTGTCACTCCTCCCTGGCTTTTGAGATCAATGCCACAATAATAAACAGACACAGTAAACTGAGGTACTGCATCAATTGTTTCTAAACACATTTTCGCAAATGGCCCTATCGGTATGCTACTCTCCATTAACCTCAAGGTAGCAAAAATGAGAATGAAGCATAATGTCAGACAATCTAACATAAATGTTGGCACAGCAAAAAATATCTTTTTTTAATTTTTAAGAAAAACAAGACCTTCTCTCGCAGTTTCCAGAATTCATGTTTTTCTCCTAACAGGTATCATTTTGTAGTTCACATTTTTCCCCTATACCTCATCTAATGTAATCGTACAGTAATGTGGATTAATTCAATAGATGAAACTGTGATGTTAACTCCTTTCTATTTTCTGCTTTCAAGTGCATGCTGAACCTCTGTTGAGCACTGTTCATAATATTTAAGGTAGAGCTCTCATCAATTTGCTATGAACCTGAAAATAACTTCTTGCCTTCCACTAGTAATGCCACTAAATGTTTTTCATGATTTCTTTCATCTTTTAGGCTTCTATTTATTATTATGCTTAAGTTTGATTTAGTAAGTGACTAAGGAGTCAGGCCATTAAAGATGAATTTGGCCTTCTAAGGCAATCAGTTAAAAAAAAAAAAAACAGAATAAAATTAATTTTCACTGCAGAAGCAGTGATGTCAATCTGAATTTTGTATGAGCCACTTTGACACTAAGGTTCTGAACAAGTTTCTTCATAAGACACTACTGAGTAATGTGACAGAAGCACACTTTTCAAGTAAATTGTGCTAGCAAATTTCCAACCCCCACTGTTTATATTATTTTTATGTGCCCCTCTGGCTGTAAACCATCAACCCCCCCCCACCCAAACGATCGATTCACCCATTCATTTTTCACAGGGTGAGAGCTGTTCCCGGACCATTTATTTACAGTGAGGTGAAAGCCATCATCGCTGACAGCTATTAGATTAATTTTACTGTCCCTGCCTAACCTCATCCCTTCGTGATGATGTGAGCTCTGCATCATCACAAAAGCACTGCCTTTTCCCATGATACAAAGGCATGCCTGCTCACAGACATGCCTTTGTGAGGGCTACTGCACTGGCTTGGAAGGACCTACCCATGTCTTTACATCCCTGGGTCCTGTTCCCTGGGAAGCAGCCTAAGCTACTCCCTACAGCACCAAGTTATCACAAGGGTAGGAGCCTCTCATACCATTCCTCCCTGGCAAGTTCTTTTTTTGACACAAGCAGTGCGTCTTTCACCTACCCTCCTCGGCTCTTCCAGCTTCCCGAGCCTCTAATCTATCAGTTTGGGTCACAGTCATGGCTTTATCCCTCTACACCACAGTCACAGCATATCTACCCCTTTTCTGCCAAATGTGCTTATTTTGTGCTGCACTTTTCTTTCAGAATCAAAACAAATAAATGGGGGAGAGAGAAAGACAGGCAAACAGGCAGATGGCATTCCCCCAAAGACAATAGAACAATACTTAGTGCTGTCCTTAACTGGCATTTTAAGCTGCTTACACTTGATACCAGAAAGTCAGCAGTATTTCACCTTCCTCTGAATGCTGTTTCATGACTGGTGCAGACTGCAAAGAAGAAGTAGCCAATGAACTTTCAAAGTGCAGACTGTCTTCTGAGAGATTGATATAACAGTCAGGACAATGGTCACACTGGAGGTTTGACGGTTGCGGGTTGTGGAAACATTGTTTTTGTGCACATCTTTGTTGCTTGCCAGGCTAATAAATTAGAAGGAACTAATCTGCAGCATTACTTATTTACACCTGTCGATTCTTCTGTGCCAGTCAGTCCTCAAATCACTACCCATAGTGACTCCTCATCTTTAGGTTTTATATTTAACTGAAATATTCCCTGGGATTTAGAAAGGATTATTTTGATGTGGAGGTCTCAACTACATAGTTTTTCGAAAATTTACAAGTCTGAGTGATTCAAAGTCTACTCTCATGCCACTATTTCCCACAGTGGTAGTTGCCATAGTGAAGAGAGACAGCTCTCTGGAGAAGCCACAAGCAAATGTGGAAGTCTAAGAGAGTGTCTAATTCAAATTAGCCATGTGCTCGCCCCAGAAATGGCTGGCAATAGTGATTCAGAGAAAAGCTCAGAGTTAAATTTTTTCATTAGGATGAAAAAGTGAATGCCATCTTTTGGGCATTCTTCCCTATGGGAATGGTTGAAGCTCTTACAGCAACTACTTTGACTACAGTTAAGTATTGCGGAGCCATAGGTGCATCAGTGTGTCTGTGTGCTGATGTATTTGTGCATGCCTGCAGACCTGCAGTGGCATGAAAGTGCGCACATGCGTACGCACGTACGTGTGTGTGTGTGTGTGTGGGGGGGGGGTCATTGGTAGGAGGAAAGTTTCCCACAGTGGCAGCTGCCATAGTGAGGAGAGAAGTCTCACTGGAGAAGCCACATACAAATGTGGCACTCTAAGGGAGTCACTAATTCAAATTAGCCATATGCCCACCCCAGAAATGGCTGGCAACAGATGGTAAAGTGATTCAGAGAAAAGCTCAGAGTTAAATTTTTTCATTAGGATAAAAAAGTGAATGCCATCTTTTGATGGCATTCTCCCCTATGGGAATGGTTGTAGCTCTAAATTAACTACAGTTATGTATTGCAGAGCCATGGGTGTATCAGTGTCTGTGTGCCGATGTATTTGTGCATGTCTGTAATGGCATGAAAGTGCGCATGTGTGTGGGGGGATCATCTGTAGGAGGAAAGTGTTGGATGTTGTACGTGCTGAACCATACATGTGGATGTGTGAATGAGTGTTTGCATGAGCATGAAGGGGACTTGTTTATGGCTGCTTGGGTATGTGTGTGCAAGTGCTGGAACAGACTGAGTAAAAGAGCAAGTGTGCTCGAGCATGGATGTGTGTGTGTGTGAGACTGTGGGGGTATGTGAATGTATGTTTGTTTGTGTGCATGTGTAAGGGGAATGCCTATGCTACCACGATGAGTGTGCTAGGAGGGAGAACAGAAGCAAAGTCAAGTTTAACAGCACAGTCTTTGGAGTCATAGACATGATAGTTGGCCACGAATGAGGTAATTGTCTATGTGGCTTTACCTTGTCTTTGAATCTGAGATACTTTATGACAGAGACTTGAATTGATGATGCTAGTGGTATACTGTCACAGTGAAATGCAATTAATTTTTCCTCATGTAAACATGTATTCACATCAAGATATTTAACGTAAAAACGTATTAAGTCAATCATCTTCACAAGACTTAAACTGCACATATCAGTAAGCTTGCTTCACAGGTTTCAACACTGGATTTTAACAACTAGCATTTGTATACAGAAGTTCATTCTCCCTCTTCATACATTTTGATTACTATTTTGAAAAATTGGACTGCTTTAACTCTGCCTCATTTTTTCCTACATAAATATTGTTTTGTTTCTTGCAGCTGAAGTAATGTTTTTTTTTCTGCTCAGATCATATGTACTTCAACTTGCATCTAGACTGTATCACAGCATATCCTGACTAGAGAAGCAGGGACAAGGAAAAGTGAAACTTGCATCCCTGCTGACAAAACAACCAAAGAACTGTCACCTCTCCATACCTACATAAAAGCAATATTACCTGCATCTTGGCTGTGAAGGCTTGACATAATATAGCCATTTTAACAGAACATTAGTGAAAGTGGGAAGTGTTTCTCAATGTATGTATCTTCTAATGGTGTTCATAACTTCTTCAGCAGTGAACCAACACAATGCAAAAAAACACACCTGCCTTTCTCACTTATTAAAGTATGCCCAGGCTCATACCCATAATGCACTGCAACACTTGCGCCAAATACATGTATATGTAACAAACTGCATGCTTTGCCTCCTTACAAGTTTTCTTAGCAGAGTGGGATGTTTTTAACAAATTTTCTGCTTCCACACTTGTTAGAACTTAAGTAATACAGTGTTGGACAGGAAAATCGATATGTTAGTAGCAAGAAAACTGACAAATGTAGCAAACTGTTTTCAATATGAAGCAATCAAATGCGTTTGTAGGTAGATAAAGAACTTGGGTACTTACCATAATGTTCCATCTGTGTTGCCCATTTTCATTTATCTTTGATATATGGGTCCGGTTCTGATTATCGGAGAACCAACTCAGCCGTTACTACAGCTCACACAAGCCAAAAACTCTTGAGTTTCACCTCTACCCACAATCATTCTCTCCCAATTACCTCAGGTCGAGTTTGCAGATTAGATATAAAGGTCACAGATAAAGAAGCCTCATGGGAAGCCATATCTGCTATAGCTTAATGATCAGGAAAAAATATATGTACATTATCCATTCCACCAAATGGTCTTTAAAGGCCGGGGGATGGAGGAAGGGGAGTCAAGGAGAAATGAAAATAGACAACACAGATGGAACGTTATGATAAGTACATAACTTCTTTATCTGAGGTTTTCAATTTTCATTTTATCCCTGACATATGGGGCAGAGTCCCCAGCTACCTTAGACCTTGGGAGGACTCATGGAAGAATATTGCTGAGCACCACTGAACCAAAGGATGCTCTTCCCCCTAGAGACCAATCCAATCTGTAAGGAGTAATAAAGGTATGGGGTGAAGCCAAAGTTGCTGCTGCACATATATCCTGCATTGAAGCTCTAAATTGGAAAACTGCTGACATGGCTACAGATCTTGTGGAATGTACCTTAAACAGGCCCAGGCAAATCAATTTTATTCTTGTCGTAGATGAAGGATATGCAATCCTTGAGCCATCTGGCCAAGGTCACCTTGCTGACTGATTTACCAGACGCTGCACTTGAAAAGGATACAAAAAGTTGTTCAGATTTTCTTTGAGTCTTTCATTCTGTGTAGACAAAACGTAATTGTCTGTGAACATCTAACAAATGCAAACATTCAACTTTGCTCGTAAAATTGGGAAAGAATACTGGTAAATTAATAGTCTGATCTGATATTAGACTCTGACACTACCTTATGTAGAAAAGCTAAGAAATCTAAAATATTATCAATAGATGCAGAAAAGGGATCAATATTCCTTTCACAGGCCAAAAAGGTAAATCTCTTCGATTTACTAGTACAGAATTTACGAATAGAAGGCTTATGAGTGACTACGAAGATTTGACATACCGGGGAAGAAAGGTCAACTTGCCTGGTAATCAGTGGGACTGGAGGAATCATGCTGTCATCTTGATGCTCAATGTTTGGATGAACTAATCCCTCTGGATGGGACAGAAGGTCTGGAGCTGGGTCCAGAGTCCAAGGTGGCTAAATCAGACAAGGCCAAAAAAAAAAACAAGGGAACCATATATGGTGAGGCCAATAAGGCGCAATGAGGATTACTTTGCTCTTCCACTTGAGTGCTTTCTGTAAGAATTTTGGGGTTAGAGTTATCGGGGGGAAAGGCACATAGGGGTCCGGGGGGACCAACTGTGGAGAAGAGCATCTCTTGGTGACTTCCCCACAGGGGGGATCAAGACAAAGTTTCTGTACTTGTTTAGGGCAGCGGCAAACAGGTTGTAGCAAGGCTGGCTCCACTGAAAGAAAATCCTTTCCGTCATTTTTGGATTGAGAGACCACTTGGTGAGGCAGGAGAATACATCTGGTCAGTTTGTCTGCTATCACATTGAAACTCCCCGGAATGTGCATTGCTATCAGAAAGCGGTTGGAAGACAACCCGCTAACACACACACAGCTTTTCAACAAAGACGGTAAGATTTGGTTCCTCCCTGTTTACTGATATACCAAACTACTGACGTATTGTCTGTTTGAATCACAATTGTTCCCACAGGAAGAACATCTGCAAAGGCTTGTAACACTAAAAGCACTGCTCTTGGCTCCAGAACACTGATATGCAAGTTGGCCTCTGTAGGAGACCAAGTGCCTTGGACAGTCTTGCCCAGATAATGCCCCCACCCCATTTGGGAGGAGTCCGTGGTCACTATGACCTCGGGTTCTGGAAGGACGAAGGGGCAGCACAGGAGAATTTCTTTGTAATGCATCCACCACGCTAAATGTTTTCTGCAATGATTCGTGATCAAAACCTGATCTGACACGGGTTGGTACAGCATAGACTATTGAGATGCCAGCAGCCACTGTAGAATTCTTATACATCTCTCTAGAGGAACTAGAGTTATCGTCGCTGCCATGGAACCTACAGCCTGTAAAATTAGATGAAAAGGCACGCTCTTGCTGTAAAAAATGTTTCAACTTGTTTTCTGATTTTCTGAAATCTCACAGGTGGAATGGATGCTACAGTTGTTGTTGTGTCTAGTAGAGCTCCTATAAACTCTAAACTCTGAGATGGAGTCAATTGGGATTTTTCGTGACAAAGTTAATCCTAAGCATGCGCAGGTCTGCAGAACATAATCCCTTGCTTCTAACAGTCGATGTGCAGTCAAAGCAGTAATGAGCCGGTCATCCATGTATGGAAACACACGGAATCATTGCAGTCTCAAGTGAGCTGCTACTACTGCCATAAATTTGGTGATCACCATGGGGGCTGTGGTGAGACCAAAGGGCAGCACCCTGAATTGGTAACGACCGGCTCCCAGTCAGAAGCAGAGGAAATTTCTGGAGCACTTGATCACTTCTATGTGATAATACACATCCTGAAGATTTATCGAGGACATCCAGTCACCTTTTCCAAAAACAGAAGAATGGACTATACCACGACCATCTTGAATTTGTTCAATACACTGAGATCCAAAATTGGTCTGCAGTCCCCTGTCTTTTTTGGCACTAAAAAAAATCTTGAGTAAATTTCGGGTCCTCTCTTGTCTGGTGGGGCTTTTTCCAGCAGTTTTTGAATTTCTAGAACTACTGGTTCCCTCTGACTGGGTGAATCATCAGGGATTTTTTTCATGCGTGAGGATGAAGGGAAAGGGTTGTGATATAACCTCTGGAAATAATATGTTGCACCTAAGAATCTGTTGTTATATTTAGCCAGGCATTTTGGTTCAAGGATAACAGACTCCCGACAGCCTCCAGAGGAAGACAGTAGGGCCTCCTTTCAGGAGCATTGAAAAGGCTTACCCAGGAAGAAGGCCCTGAAGCCCTGGTTCTGCAGACCACCTCCGCCATATGGATGGCGTCTTCCATTTTAGTTCCCCCCTCTGCCCCTGGAATAACTGACTCCATTGTGTGTCCTGAAAAAGCACGTTAACACAAACACGAAAAAATTAAAAAATACTATCGTACCACGGATTAACCATTCAATATCTTTTTATTTACGTCAAATATTTTTCAAAAAAGTACTTTTTGTAACTCTTATTTACATTTTTCAAGCTGCCATCCTATGAAAAGTATGGTGAAAGGACAAGCGATAAGGGTTGCCCGAATGGTATCTGATGTCAAGGATGAATTGATTCTTTTAGGCAACATGTTTAAGGAAAGGGACTACCCCACCAAAATGGTAGATGACATTATTACAGTAGTTTACAATGAATGGGGTAATAGGTATAAACCCCTTTTGGGCGTCAGACTAGACAACACAAAGGTAATTGATTGCACGACATCAAATAAGAATTTTGAATAGGCATGTATTATACAATACAGCCCAATTGCAGGGGAGAGAAAAAATATATAATCAGGAAGGATTGGAGTATTTTCAGGGTTAATCAGGAAGTCCATGGAATGATAGGAGACCAAGCATTACTCATCAATAGAGTGGGTAGTAATGTTAAAAAGTTACAAAAAAACAAAGGAAATGTTAAAGCTACATAAAATGGTACAAGACCATGTAATGTGGAAGATGTAGCCAATGTTTATTCATCAACAAAGTAGTCAGTATCATTTTGGCAATCTACGTTCACAGAAGATCACATTTCAGAAGGGTAATTGTCTAAGTTAGTTTATTTGGCTACATGTGAAATGTGTGCTGCATATTATGAAGGAAAGACTGAACAGAATCTTAAAACTAGAATACACAAGCATACCTACAATATAAAAAATATACTAATGCCTTATACAGACACACTGTATTGTGTGAAATTTTTAAAAAGTTTACCTTTGCTATCTTGGAAACCATTAGTACTGACCCTAGGGGAAGGGACTGGAAAAAACTCCTACACAAAAAGGAGTTACTATGGCAACTGAGGTTAGCGGCCAATCTACTACCAGGATTAAAAGAATCCTTTTCTATAATTCCAGATTTAAGGGAAAAAGCCAACAGGCTCTAAAGGGAATGTTACAATAATTTAGCAATTTTATTTTCATTCTTTGTTTCTTGATTACGTAAAAGAAATATATTTTAGCTTTTATCAAACAAATAGGTTTCAAAGTTGGAAAAGGTTAGAATTTAATACACTATTTGGATTTCTATTTTTAATTGTTTTTGAAAAGAATGTTGTCTGATTTAGATCTTGGTTCTTAATTATGTCATTGGCTGGGTCCCAGCAAACAGGAACTGGTTGTAAGGTATTTAAAAAGATTTCACACTGAATTTTTATTACATTCTGATGAAGTCCCCAATGGCGGGAGATGAAAGTGCTCAATGTTTGTTTAAATAAAAAGGATATTGAATGGTTACTCCATGGTACAACAGTATTTTTGTCTGTCCTGAAAAGGCCCCTGGGATTTTTGAGCCAATCTTTCCACCGCAGCTCTGATTCCCAGAAAAATTATCTTTAGGGAGTGGACAAATGTACCCCCACAGCAGAAAGGGCATTACCATCCTTCTCACACCTGAATAATGTTTCTCTAACTTTTGGGCCACACAGAGACAATCCGTCAAAGGGTGCATTGACAAATGAAGACTTAAATTTTGCCTCTGCACTTGCTCGTCTATGGAACTCCCTTCCACCATCCATCCGTACCACCACAAATCCCTCTGCCTTTAAAAAAAATCACTACACTCACATCTAACATCTCAATGGGAATGCTCCTGCTTCCACCCTACATAATTCCATTTCCTCTAATTCACTCTCTGGCCTAGTTGGCATTACTTCTTTAGGAAACTTTTGCAGCATGATGTTTTTCTTTCAACTTCATATCCAAATGCATCTTATATTGAATTGATTTTATTTAGTATTACTACCCACTGTGACCTATAATTGTCATTGTAAGTATGTCTACCTACTGTGATCTATAATTTTTATTGTAACTGCAATTCAAATGTAAATGTAAATGTGTGTAACTTTGTACTTTTTGGAGCTTTTCTCCCCAGGACTCCATTGAAAATGGGTTCTTCTTGGCCCAATGGACTATACTGGTAAACCAACTGCAAATAAATAAATAAATAAATGGTTCCGCAAAATCACACAGAACCATCCAGGTGTCTCTCCTTATGGCTATGCCTGAAACCTCTGCTTTGGTTGTCCCTTCGGCTACATGTGCAATGAGCCTCATGGGTAAATTTGATACAGACTCCATGGTGTCCAACCGGGAAGCAACATTTTCTTGGACTCCCTCAGCAGGGTATTCGTCAGCTCCTTGATCAGATCCCTTTGAAGTCTGGTGAAACGTGCCAGAACATTCAAAGACCTTAAAGCAAAGGTCAATGAAGTGTAACCATGCTTCCCAAATTTATCTATCCCCCGAGAGTCTCTGCTGGGTGGATGGATAGATGAACTCTCCTCAGCGAGTTCCTTTTTGTTGGCAGCCGCTACACCCACGGCATCTACTGCTAATCCTTTGGCCCAGAATTGTTTAACCTCAGGGGCAGAAAAAATTTTGTCCAGTCTCTTGGGGATGGGTTCAATGCTGTGCAGTGCCTTCTACGCCCACTAAGAGATCAACTGAATGAGGTCATCAGCAGGCGGAGTCACCCAAGAGGTAGACAAGCGAGTACCAAAAGCTTGCAAGTAAACAGATTCTTCTGAGGAAGGATTCTGGGACTTCACCGTCCATTTCAAAATTTCTGGGATGTCTCCAAAGGAGACATCATCAGGGGGTGACATTGGCGACCTTTTCCCCTTTATCAAAATCAATGTCTTCCATGACCAATTCCAGTGGGGAATCTAAGTGCTTCCTCTTGCACTTCTTCTGAGGAATTTCCTCAGGGGGATAATCTGGTGAGGCATCAGAAGATGACAGTCTGTATCTGACATTCCTGAGGATTTGGCACTCGCTGCCCCAGTGGAGACAGGTTGAATAACTGAGCATGAGGAATTTATTTGGCCCAAGGAGGAAGGGGGCCGACAGTGACTGCACAAGCAATGCCCTTTCCATTGTCTTGAAGGCTGGCTACACCCCAAAGATGGAATGGAGCCTGGAACAGAGAGACTGCCTTGGAACCGTGGTTACTCCCCGCTCTGACGAGACAGCCCTGAGACAGAAGCCAGAGCCAAACTGAACTGTGCTGAAGCTCCAAGGTGCAGGGACATCTCTGAAAAAAATGGAGTCAACTCCTGCCCCTCAGAGCTAACAGGGCAGATACGGCCCTGGGAGGTCTCCAGATCCAAAAGAATCAATGAACTCAGGGCAATAACCGGTTATGCTCTATTTCTGAGAGACTTGGTTGGCTACAATCACCTGCATTAAAAGCTGAAGCTAAGCGCAAACTTGCAGTAGTGTATTTTAGTCTTCTGTTAAGTACAAACTTGCAGTTTTAAAAAGTACTGTATTTCATTTTTTCTGTTACCTAATTGTTTCATTGAGTAGTGTGTTGTGTCTCTCTGCAGTTAGTTCCCCACCCACCCTCCCTATTCTTGTCTGTGTTAGTAGCTCTGGAATTGCCCACCCCTCCTGTAAGTCTGTATTTGAACACTCCTCCTGAGTCCATCTCATTTGCTCACTTAACAGAGTACAGTGAGATCATATTCTGAGTCTAGTGTTCACTCTACTTAATACAGAGAGAAGATTTGAGAAGACCAATCCACTTAGGTTTTTCCTTCCTCTCTCCTTGCACTTTACTAACAAAAAAAATTGCACTTTATTCATCTGCTTTTACTGTATTTGTGTTTCCTCCTACTTTATTTTGCTTTTGTCTCTTCTTAAAAATACTCACTTTTATTTATTCTGCTGCATTTATTACTGCTTGGTAGTAGCCAGATTAAATTGAAACTGTTAGTCTAAGTCTTTTGGTTTAAGTACTTGGGCTTCACACCGGTTGTTTTACATTAAGAAGGTTTGTGGTCTGCACTGTTGTGGCAGGACAGGTAGCTTACATCCTTCTAAGCTGGGAACTGCTGATTGAAGACTCAGTATCTGCTATTCTAAAAGTGTATTAGTTCTGGTTTAAGCACTTGGGCTTCATGACAGTTATTCTACATTAAGAAGGTTTGTGGTCTGCACTCTTGTGGGAGGAGAGGCTGGATTCTGCCCTTCTGAGCTGGGAATTTCTGGTCACAGGCTTATTGTGCCTGCTTATTGAACGGTTTCTTTCTGAAATTGGTGCGCCTTGTTGCTGTAGCATTGACCAGATTCAGGCCTGCTGAATCTAGCTTTGTTTGTATAACTTGAGCACTGATCCAGGCCATCTTTTTTTGTAGAAGGTTCCCCTGCACCCTAGTAGCAGAAGTGTGCAGTTAGAGCTTGTCTGATTGAAGACTGCTGGAACAGGGCTCAGTTTTGAGCTTTTTTCTGGTTAACTGGGTAACTTGTATAAATCGGTTTGTTCGTTTTCTATTGTGTCATATATAACAAAAAAAATTGCACTTTATTCATATGCTTTTACTGTATTTGTGTTTCTTCCTACTTTATTACTAGGGGCATTGACTACAACTCTGATCTGAGAGATATAACAATAAATATCCTTTTCTGTGCATTTAAAGTGTTTTTTTATTGTATCTGCTTTATTTTCTGGAAAAAAAAATACTTGTTTCCTGCCTTTCTAAGCTAGTATAGTCCAGTTTTCAGGTTAGTGCTGAATTCAGGGCTGTGTTAAAATCTGTGTTTGTCCATACCTTACTTGGATAGAAGAAAGTTTCTCTGTTCACCTGTGAGAGAGGGGAGCTTTGAGCAGCCTATCTGTCCCTAGAGGAGTGGTTTCAGCCCAGAAATGCAACAATGCAAGCCCTGCAGAGGTTAAAGGTTACCTGATTAGCATTAACTAGTGCAGCTCTATATGTCCTTTTTCAAAAAAGAAAATGAAATGAATGAAGACAGTGAAACGTAGGGCAAACAAAGTGTGTCACAGGCGAGAATACCAAAAAGGAAAGCCAAAAGATCAACTTCAAAAGGAAGACATAAGTCAGACAGGTGAATAAAGTATAAGTAAACAAAAAATGTCTTTATTCATCTAGAAAAAATGCTGCCTATAATTACAAAATTACAACCATACAATTATATTCTCATTCTAAAATACAACCATACAACTCAGCTAGGCACTCACTAGCACTCTTAAGAGTTAAAGGAACAGGTCAAGGTCCATGGTTCACAAGACCAAATCCTGTTAGACAAATTTTGAAGCTGCAGTCAAAACCGCAATGCTTGTTAAAAATGCGTATCTAAGACCAAATGTGCCCATTACAGCAGCTGTCTGCTATGGAGATACTCCCATACTTCCCAAGATGCAAACATTGAAAATCCAGAAAATGGCTCTTGCAAAGTAGGTGCATCCAGCCAAAACTTCCATATAACTTAACTAGCATAAAAAAGCAAACATCATATGCATAATTCCACCACTTGCATAAGGATTTTGGGATACCTTGCCACTCAAACATAACTTTATAAAACAAACTATATTTCTGCTGTGAGATTACAATTCACTCAAGAAAAAAACATTCAACCCATCAAAAAACTGGCAAACACTCAGACCAAGATAATGGCTTTTTACCTTGTAATTGCAACAAAAGTAACTTAATACTGGATGCTGGTTCTGACATCTGCCACCATCCACATAAAAATCAACATAAATTCTAGCTTTGGTCATTGATAACTGAAGCCCTGTAACTTCAGACACCAGCACTGACTCGTATGATGATACTGCAACACTGTTGACTCCAACAATTAATTACACTTCTAACTTTCACAGACAAAGAAAAATCAGGCAGGAAAAGCATTGCTGACAGACCGCCAGCTTCACAGCCAAACAATATTACAGACATTTCATCAGATAATATCAGACAACTGATCATCATGCTCCTCTTATAAGGCTTCCTAGAAAGGCAACTTCAAGCCAGAATTACAAATGTGAAGTCCAAAAGTACAAATCAAAACTGACAGAAATTATGGGAGTTAGCTTGTACAAGGTAAAATATAGCAGCTTGGAACATGACTAAATATGACGTTATAAACAATGTCATGGACACTGCTGCTCCTCTGATAACTTTCAGAGCTAAGCACACACCATGCTGATGGATACCCAATACATGTCCGCAAATTATGATATTCCGTGGCAAGGTAGGGGCTCATTATATTAAGAAATGCTCCTCCTATACTTTTCACCCAGTATGAATAATTCTTAAACTACTCCAGAACAACCACTAAACAACATAAATAAAAATTCTAGCAGCTAAGAGTGTTTCACCTAAATCTTTCTGGGATAGTACTAAATTTCTTTCTTCACACAGGAAACCAATCTACTCCATTTCATTTCTGCAAGACCCTGAATATATGGCAGTGAAACTTAACACTGTAAAACTCTGTAAAAGTGCTCTTAATAATCCAAAATAAACCCTCTCAGATTCTAAATTCATACAACAGAGGTTAGTCTAGGTTGCTGGATGTGGGAGAGAGCAAACTGACCACCTATCCAAAGTTAAAGTGTAAACCAAATAACCAACTTGACAGCAAAACCTCAGCTCTGAAAAACAGTTCCAGCCTAGTGATGAGTAAATATTTAGACTACCATACCAGTAGGCTGTCGCTACATTCGGCCTTCTTCTTTGATTCTTGCCTTCTTTCTTGGTTGCTCCTGACTTCTTTCTCCATTTCCCCAGCCAATTGGTTGCTGACTGTTCCTGCTGGTTGGCTGGCTCTGCTAATAAAAAAAAATGTGCATCTGTGTGTGTGTATAAGGCATAAGTCATGGGGAGGGACTGACAGGAAGTCCAGACTGCATACAGTAAGTTCCCCCCCAGTGGGTTAGTTGCTGCTGTACGCTAGCACTCCTCTCACAAACATACAGCAAATGTGGTCACAGCTCTAGTGATGAGGACAGGCAGTGGGCTGATGACACCGCTGACCAAACTGTTTTTGTAATTAAGACAGTCCACTCTGTTTTGTGTGGCATTTTGTTATTCGGGATATATGGGAGTGAGCAGCCAACAGCAACCCTCCATCCTAGGGGGTGGAAGGTGGATCGGCTCGCTGCAACTATACTTGAAGAGCCTAGCATGCTTGCAGTGTATGACAGGAATGTTGTCAAATCCACAAAGTTAGTTTCTGCAAATACAAAACATTCAACCTCTGTTCACTGAAGCTAACTTCGCTGACAGTGGAGTTTACTTTTTCTCAACTGCTGTGCAACCTTGGAGTTAGTATATAGAAATTTGGGGGGTATGGGGAATGTCCTCCCACATGGAGGGTGCAGTGCACCTTGCCCCCTCTACAAAAAAAATGCTGTCCTATGTTCAGAGAAGGTAGCTTCAGCATGAACTTTGATATTTTAACCATCAAAGAAACTACATTTGGCGACTCAACATGATTCTGTGTGCCACATGGTTGGGACTTTGCACATGTTTTATGGAAGTCCACGATTCCATGTGACTCCTGGTTGGAAGATTGTTCATACATGGAAGAGCATATGCATTTCCTGAAGTCAGCTATGTCTGAGTTCATAAGCTGCAGAGAGGGTGGAGACAGGACAATCCACAGGACCTGCAGAATGGCCCATTACCTAACACTGAACTCTCACCTTCACAAGTAAACCATTGTTAGAGAGGGATCTCACCAGATGGAGGAATGAATGAGTCAAGTGAGTGTATGAGGGGGAGTCAGTTGAACGATCCTGAGGACCACAAAAAAAAAAAAAAAAAAAAGTTTCATAAGACAAAAATATCTTGATTGGGATTTGTCATACCAAGTATAATATCAAGAGCAAACAAAGCCCACTTTTCTTGTCTTACACTACAGTCATACCCTTGAACTGGTGAACACCAAGTTTCCTTGCTAGTGGCTCCAAATATATAGAAGAGTACAATGGGGAAAGTGGACATCACTGAGTTTCAGTAGGGGAATTAGGCAATCTGTCAGAAAGAAGTCCTCCACTCTTGCTTCTGAGCCCTCATGTATTCTCTTTATAAGTTCTACTTCACTGGAAAATGTAAACATTACCATTGCCACACTAACAAAATCCCAGCAGATCCTGTCAAAAGCTTTCTCTGCGTCAAAACTTAACCAACAATTTTTTTCTTCTTGCGCTTCCCCTGAATCATCAGATGTCAATGAATCTGGATCTCCCCCCTTCACAAAATAATGCTGATACAAACCTATCAATTTTGGCAACATTTCTTGAAATTCTTTTACTTACTAGAGATAAACACTTTATAGTTGCGATTCCATATTAAAACTGATCTTTACAATGTTACACCCCCAAGATCCTTCCCCTCCTGTTATAAAACTACCACTACTGTTTTATTCCAAGATGCTAGTAACTCTTTCTCTTTCAGAACATTATTAAACAATTTCTTCATTATCTTTATTAATCTCTTTTACTCCAATTTCCTGATTTCTACATGTATACCATCTGCCTCTAGGGACTCACCTGTTGATTGACTCGATCATTTTTACTTCTTCCCTGTCCATCATGTTAATTGCTCTCTCTCTCTAGTTCCTCCAACACTGGCATAGTTAAATCTTCCATAAATGCTTCCAGTTGTGCCTCTCCTGATTTCTTTAAATGTATTATTATTCATTTCCAGTTTGATTACAGGGGAAGTCCACTGGGCTCAAAGCACTCATTTTCAATGGAGGTTCGGGGAGAAAAGCTCCAGGAAACATAATACAGTACAGAGATAACAGAGATACAAGGTATAGGACTTACAGAGAGATACATTGTATAGGACAGTTTACAAAGTCTTTACAGAGTCACACACAGTCAAACAAAATAGCGTATGATTGTTCAAAGGGTAATAAAGATACATTTATGCAAACATTCTAAAAAAAACACCTTTAAAAATAAAGGTCGAAACACTTTGCATGCACTCATTTAAAGTAAGATGCTATTTACAATATTTACACAGTTGTGTTGTGTGATAAGTAGCTCTTGGAAATTGTAGAGAGCTTAGACGCACTCAAGGTGAAGTAACTCTGGGAGATATTAGAGAGGTTAGGAACCTGTGAGAAAGCCTCATGGGGGCAAATATTTAGTTATGTTTAGGTAGGGTGAAGGCAGGTACATTTCTATTTAGAGGACAGGTATTTGAAAACCTGGGATTTAAAGTTCTCTGAGATTGGTATAGTTCTAAGAGTGGAAGAAAGGGAATTCCATTTCTTTCCTATGGAGAAAGAGAGGAGAAGTTGGGCAGGACGACGTTTGGGCTTGTGTATAGCAATTAAGTTTTGATGTTTGGATCTGAGTGTTCTGCTGGGGGTGTAAAAAGGAAGGATATTTGCTAGAGCAGGACATTTAGTAGGATGAAATATAAGTCTGTGTGCAGTGGTAAGTTGGAGGTAGTTTGGGAGTTCAAGCCATTTCAGAGATTGTAGGGTAAAGGCAGTGATGGGTAAAATTTCTGGATTTGGTGGCAAATTTTGAGATTTTATTATAGAAGTTTTCTAGTTTGGAGGAGGTGGAGGCAATTAGATTGGTAAGGAGAGGTGCTCCACATAATAAGGAGGGAAGAAGATAAGTAGTGGCCAAAGTTTGCCTAGTGGAGTTTGAGAGGAAGCGATTATTCCTGTATAACATTGCCTAGTTTTAGGTGGATTTTCTTAATATTTTGTTGAATGTGGATGCCAAAATGAAGGTATTCGTCAATAGTAATGCCGAGAAGTTTAGCGGAAGGAACCACTTTTATAGGTGAGTTGGTTTGGCTAAGGACTTTCAAAGTATTTTTGTTGTAGGAGTAAGTCTTACTGGGGGGGGGGGGGGAGTAGAATTTTTGATTTGTTAGCATTGAGAGAGAGGTGGTTTTGGCGCATCCATTCTTCGGTTATTGAAAAAGCATTTTGGGTTTTGTTGAGCAGTTCAGAAAGGTTGGAGGCAGAGAAGACTAAGGCTGAGTCGTCTGCGTATTGAATGACTTTGGCATTAGGAATGGCAGTGTGAAAGTTGTTGATAAAGATGTTAAAAAGCATGGGCCCAAGGATAGATCCCTGTGGTACACCCGTTGGGGTAGGTAAGAAGGAAGAGATGGAGTTATTTCATTTTACTGCTTGAGATCTATCAGACAGGTTGTTGGAGAACCAGGATAAAGTATTTGATGAGAGGTGAAGATTTGAGAGATGAAAGAGAAGGTGTTTGTGGGAAACAGTATTGAATGCTTTAGATAGATCTAGCAAAACTGTAGAGACCAAGTGTCCAGAGACTTGGGCTTGATTCACAGTTTGTAGTGCAGTTATAGTGCTATGGCCTGGGCGGAAGCCATGTTGGGTAGGTGTAAGAAGATGGTTTTGGGTAAGAAAAGGCACAAGTTGGAGGTGGATGCACTTTTCTAGGATTTTGGATATTGGTGAGAGCAGAGCGATAGGGCGGAAGTTTGAGATGTTGGCATTTTTGCCTCCTTTGTGAAGAGGAAGGATATAAGCTGAGCACCAGAGTTTGGGGACACATGATTCATTTATGGATATATTAATAATGATGCTAATTGGGAGAGCTATTCCATCAGCAGCATATTTTAGGAAGGTGGAGGGAATATTGTCAGGAGCATTAGAACAAGGTTTAAGTTTGGATAGAAGTATTTTTATAAAGTTAGTGGAGACAGATTTGAGCTCAAATATTAAGGGATGGCTATTAGGGGAATTAGATAGAGAAGAGTGAGGGACTGGTGGGTTATTGTTGGGGAAAGTCTTGGTCAGTTCAGAAATAGTTTCTATGAAAAACAAGTTAAATTCAGAGCCTAGTTCAAGGTTGGATTTACTAGGGTCAGGACAGGGGTTATTCTTGGAGCCAGGATTAAGAAGAGAGTTTACTGATTGGGGTTTTTATTATTGTTGGATTGTAGCTTGATATAGTAGGATTTTTTGTCCTTAGTGATAAGCAGTTTTGCAAGGTTACGGAGTTGTTTGTATTGGAGCAGGGTATTGGGCAATTTGCTGTTTTGGTAAAGCTTCCATAATTTGTCCCTTTGGAGCATAATTTGTTTTGTATCTTTAGTTAACCAGGGGATGTATTAGTCTTTATCCTTTTGTTTCCTAGTGGGGCTAGAGAGTTTAGAGCGTCTAGGAAGACGGAGTTGAAGTAGTCTATGGCACTGTCAAGTGGAAGGGTGTTTAGAATGCGCCAGTCCATTTGTTTGAGCATGTTAGAGAAAGTTATGGGGTTGAAGTTACTGAGGTTACGAGTAAGAATGTATTGGTGCTGATGAGGTGAGGAGTTGGTTGCACGATGGATAAAAGCTGGGAGGTGGTCACTAATGGAGTCAGGGTTTGTGCCAGGGTTAGTTACTTTATTTGGATCAGAGTCTAGGATCCAATCAATAGTGGATCCAGAGGGGTTAGTTTTGTTAGGTCGGGTGATGTGGAGAATCATTTGAGTGAAGTTATACAGGTTAATGGAGAGGGCGGGAGAGGGACTGTTAACTTTATTCCAGTTAATATTTACATCGCCTAGAATGTAGGTTTCATAGTTAATTTCAGTGGAAGCCCATAGGAGAATGTATTCGAGGGTGGAGATATTACCAGATGAGATATATAGAGCAACAATGCAGATATTTTTGTGTTTATTTTTAGTAGTCCAGCTGTAAGTTCAGTGTTTTGTGAATTGTGGGATTGGAATTTGGAGAGGTATTAAGGTTAGAAGGCTAGAGTAGATTAGTGCAATGCCGCCACCTTTATGTGGTTGGTCATTTCTGAGAATATGGAATCCAGGGGGTAGGATCTCAGAATCGGAGATATGGGCTTTGAGCCAAGTTTCAGAAATGGCTAGGATGTCTGGTTGGTTATGGCTTAGCCAAGCTTGAAATATGTGAACTTTGTTGTTGAGACTCTGGCCACTGATAGTAAATAGTTTTAGGATGTTGTGAGGGGGGAAGGAGATACGGGGTAGGTATTGTGAATAATGGTGCTGGGACCAAGGTTAGGGTGAATAGCTCCAGCTAAGATTAGAGTGTTGAAAGAAATAAACTTTAGCTGTTTATGTTTGCAAAGTAAGAGTTTAGGTAGATCTAAGATTAGTTTATGTTTCAGTTTATTAGCAGTGGAGAAAAATTTTAGGGTAGAACAGGTGCAGAGGGTTAGGCTGAATGAGTGAAGGTGAGATAGAAAGGAAATGGGAGTAAGAGTTTGGGTAAAGGTAGGTTTGTATGGAGGCTATTTTTTATCAGAAATACTGGACAGATATCAGAGGTGTATGAGGTGGTATAGAATAAGGGAAATAGGAACAGAAGGAGGAAGCAGGGGGCCTGAAGAGTGCGACGAATTAAGGAAAGCAGGTCAGAAGCAAAGTGAAGAAGATTGGTGTAGAGTAGGAGAAGAATGGTTTTGTAGGAGAGAGAGTGTATGAGGTGATATTGTTGGTTTTCTTAAAAGTATAAGAAAGAGGAGAGGACTTTAAGTTGTTAGGGAGGAAGAGCGATGTAAGTGTGTGGGATGGATATAAGTAGGTGGAGTAATAGGGGAAGAGCATCTATTGGATGATAAGACAGGCTGGGAGGAGATAGGGAAGAATAAAGGTAGGCGTGCTGGGAGCGGGTAGAATTTGGGGGCAGGGTAGGGGAGCGGAATGAGCCCGCAGGGAGAACGGAGCGGGAAGAGCCAGGTAGGTGTGAGAGGTCCACAGAGCAGCAAGAAACAATCAGTTAGTGGGGCTCTGTAGTTGGGACTGAATGTAGGCTAGAGGGAGGTAAATTGCAAAGATTTGGTCCAAATTAGAGGTTAAGGACAGAGCAGATTGTTTCCCTTTCCAAGAAAGAGATGCTTGAATACTTTAGCTTATGAATGAAAGTGGAATGCAGGCTTGAATGCAAGCATTTCACTAAAGTGGGAGTCAGCTGCCACCTAGTAGAGAAAACAGGGTGGGATACAGATTGACATTAGTTGGTCTTGGGGAAGAGAGACTAGGGTACAGTGTAGCCGGAGGCGGGATAAGGGGCTGCAGTAGGCTGCTAATATGCTCGCTATGGGTAGGTTATTGTCAATGTTGTATACATTCCAAGAGCTAGTCTAGATACATACACACTATTAAACACTATGATAGGCAGTCTGAGGCAGGTGTCCTTTGCAGGGGGTTTTCCAGTTAAAGTTTAATTTTGATGAGGGGAGACATCCGAGGAGCAAGCTGTAACCAAGATAGATGTTAGTGTTTGCAGGACAGATGGAATAATAAAAATTGCAAGGGTTCAGAAAGAAGCTAAAGAGTGAGTGAGCGTAAGTAGGGGCTCAGGTAGAAGCGGAGTAGAGTGTGATTAAGTAAGGACGTACAGCTAGGAAAATATATAATGCAGAGAAATAACAAGCATTCATATAAGCAGACATCAGTCAGTACATGGTGTATATCACATAAAAACTAAAATAAGGCAGAAACAAAATAAGCAGCCATTGCAAAACCAGCTAGGAAAATAAAATGCAAGGAGTAACAAACATTCATTCGCAGACCACAGTCAGATGTAGTTTGCAGCACTAGAAAAGCTATGGCAGAAGCAAATAGGCAGCGACTGCATTATATTTAGGCACAGTAGTTAGCATTCAGTCTTCAATACGAGCTACGTACAATGTAAAAACAAGCTGTATTAGCCATCAGCCCAAGTAGCACAATCCACGCTATCTTCAGTAGTTGAAACGAAAGTGTAAAAGCAATTGTTATAGCGTCCGTCCCCTGTAGCTCAATCCGAGCTAATTACAATGTATAAAAAGTATATAGCATTCAGCCCAAATAGTACAATCCGGATTAATTATAACTATTTTGATGCAATTATGTCAGCTTGCAGCCCCAGTAGCTCAATCTGAGCTAATTACAGAAGTAAAACATTTTTAGAGACCTAACTACATTGGCATTAGGTCCCAGTAGCTCAAACTGAGCTAATTGTACTGTTATAGAGTCAGCTTTAAGCCCCAGTAGCTCACTCCGAGCTAATTACAAAGTGTAAAAATCGGTATGGAAGCGACTGTTGTAGTGTTCGGCCCCAGAAGTGCAACCAAGCCAATTACAGTGTTTGCAGACTAGTAATGTTAGCGTGCCGCTGTGTTAGCGTACAGCCCCAACAGCTCGATCCAAGCTATTTATATCATACTAAGAGCAACTATATCTGCCAGCCCCAATAGCTCAATCCGAGCTGAATACACGGAAAGGAACACAGCATAAAGGTGACTATTCTAGCATCCAGCCCCGGAAGCTTATTCCGAGCCACTTATAGAGTTTAGGAATTACTGGCTGAAGCATTCAGCCTCAATACCTCACTCAGAGCTAATCGCAATTCCTGTAAGGCTTCTATTCCAGTTTACAGCCCAAGGAGCACACTCCTAAAGTAGCTCAACAGTGGGAGCGAACAGATTGTAGCATGCAGCTCCAGTAGCTCTACTATGAGGTGCTACTTAGGTGCTATTAACATTCTGGAACAACAATATAGCTACACTGCCTTCCTGCACGTGGCTGTTTGGCATCCCATTTGTGAGATAATGCAGTACAATTAGATAGCAACATTCAGCAAACAAATACAGTAATACTTACAGACAATGCAGCAGATACATACAGCAACTAAACATTTACATTTAGCAGCAGATAAAGACCTACCAGGAACGATACGAGCAGCCAACTGCAGAGATGGTACTGGGGAAGCGGACCCGCTGTCCCCTTCACTATCTATGTTTTAAAGATGGCGCCGCTGATAGCACCACCTGGAAATAGGTTCAGGGGAGGAAGTGCACCTTAGGGGAGGAGATAAGAGGGATAGGTAATGTTCAAGAGGGCCAGAGGGAGGGGGGGGAGCCAGGTAGGTGTGAGAGGCCCACAGAGCAGCAAGAAACAATCAGTTAGTGGGGCTCTGTAGTTGGGACTGAGTGTAGGCTAGCGGGAGGTAAATTGCAAAGATTTGGTCCAAATTAGAGGTTAATTTAATCTTCTGCTATGTAACGAATTCCAGAAAATGTTAAGAATATCTCTAATTATTAAGCTGAGGTCTAGTTACTCTTCTAATCATAAGGTCCCTAGGTTTTGTTACTACCCTGTCTACTTTCTGCTGCCTAAACCACTCTGCTAAGAATTTATATGCACTTGGATTATTATAAAACAATTGTGTAATAGCAATCTTTCTAAACTAATTTATATTATCTAAATGATCACTTATTTATTATTTATTATCACCTAACATTTTACAGCTGTTCTTCTAGGTCCATAAGGCTCTCTTGTTTACCCTGCATTACTAGCTTTTACCAGGGAAGGGAAAGACTGTAGATTTTTATAAGTGCATGTGCTGTGTGTTTATTCCATGGTTAAAAAAAAAAAAAAAAACACTTTCAGATGTGACAGGTGAAATGATGCAATAGCATGGAAGACAAAGTCCTAAACAAAGTATAATGAGACAGCATTCAGCCCTAACATAGTGTGCAACTAAGGAAGCTGACTAGGACAGAAATGTCACTGAGGAGAAGAAATTGTTACCTTACTCTTTAATATGGGAAAGTGTAGGCATAATTCTCTATGGAGGAAAATATGCTCCGGAGAAAGCAAATGCTCCATTTAGGGTGCAGTTGTCCTTTAAGCATTTCTTTTTATTGTTAACCAACAAAGCAAAAGATGGCTAAAACACCACAAAATATTAAAATGTATACATTAACTATACACTTCAGGTAACAGTTTATGCACTTCTATAGCACTCAAGAAGGGAGGGGGAACAGAATTACATGTCACAGTCACCATTTAAGTAAACTTTACTTTATGCTAATTTCCATTTAGCTAGTTTTAAAGGGCAGGTCAGTTTAGGGGATAAAATCTCGACTTATGAATGGAATTAATGTTAAATACAATTTTACCATAAATGACTAGAGATATGTGAACTGATGCACGGGCACTTCATTGTAAAAAAATCACACAACTAGCATGGTGAGCCTGTTCTGAAAACAATTAGGGGTGGTAGTTGTAAAATTATGCCCACTCTCCAACACAGCCTAATGCCCAATGTAATGTAGACAAAAAAAGTACAGTTTTGTAAGCACCATAAAAGTACTAATGCAAAATTCCTTAATCCTGAAATATCCTGCCGAGGACAGCTGAACATCTGGCCAGCATATCAAAAGCCTTTACATCTTCTGAGCATCATACACCAGAGGTATGCCCCATGTACAAGGCATAACATACATGTGACATATGTGCACTTAATCCTTAGAACTGAAGGGGCTCCGAAGAACTACAGTAACCCCAGAAGAAAGTATCAACATGTACACCCAGGAAGGAGGGAGGACGAAGAAGAAGACGAACCCCTCAACCAGAAGGACAAACAGAAAGAAACAGTAGGTAGGAGGGAGGGACAGAATACTGCAACAGTGAGAAGTAGGACATCTGCTGTTATCGTGAGATCTTACACAACTGCACTATGTCCTTCCTTATCACTGTTGCAGTATTCCTTACTCCTGGGAGAGTACAAAAACTACTGTACAGTATGAGATGAGGAAGCCACAGAAAAGCTCTACAAAAAAACATGAGGGATGACCTGGCAAAACCTGCCCTGGCACTGTAATGACATCCAACTTGTAATGTTTGGTGAAAGTGTGACTAGAAGACCAAGCAGCAACTTCCAAGATGAAGCTAGTATCTGGATCCTTGGAAAAAGCACGAGAAGAGGCCACTGCCTGGTAGAATGAGCATGAACAAAGAAGGAAAGCAGTCTGCCATAAAAAGAATAGCAAAAACAAAATGGAGTTAGAAATCCAGGAGGAGACAGCTTGCTTAGACACTGCCAAATCCAATATCCTGGCAAGAAAGGAAACAAAAAGCTGATCAAATTTCCTGATATGCTTTGTCTTGTCCAAGTAATATCTGAGCTGTTTATGTATACCCAACAGGTGAAGAACCCTCTCAAGAGAATTCTGTGGAGAAGGGGAAAAAAGGAAGATGAATGGACTAAGGGCAAATTATTAACCACCTTGGGCATACAAGAAGGACTGGTACAGACACTCACCCTGTGTACTTGCGAAAACCCAAAAGAGGTGGAACCGCCATGATGGTTTGAAGTTCAGAGACACACTTCGCAGAAGAGCTACCACAACAATACAGTCTTAAAGTACAATATTGTATGGAAGAAGAAAATGCAGGCTCAAAAGAAGACTGGGTCATTTATCAAGAACAAAATAAGATCCTGAGGAGAAGGAATAGGCTTTCTTGCAGGCCAAACATGAAGGATGCCTTTTTAACATTGTTTGACTTAAAAAAACAGAAGCCAAAGGTGGATTCAGGTGCAGACAAGCAGAAATGGCCGACAAATGAACTTTAATATGAATATGCCAAGCCAGAACTGAGCAAATCGTACAAATAAGAAAGGACTGTAGGAACCTCACAGAAAAAGTGTCATCCTTGAGACAACAAATAGAAAATATCTTCCATTTAGTCACACAATTTCCTAATTGTGGGTTTTCTGCCCTCCTGCAAAACGTGAAGCATGTAACCGGAAAATTGATGCTTAAAAGGAATCAAAACCCTTTCACCCAAAGTGTCATTAGAAGGATGGGCAAGTAAGGGTGAATGACAGATCCCCTTTTCTTATGTGACGTAACTTGTGATGTCTGCCCTGACCAGATGAAACAGAAAGGAGAACCAGTGCTGCTGGGCCAAAAGGAAGTCACCAGCAAAATTCTGGGTATGTTCCACATGATCTTGTGCAGGATCTTAGGTAGTAGAGAAAGAGGAGGTTAGGCATACAGAAACATTCCCTTCCAAGAAAAAGACATGGAGTCCACTTTCCAAGTCAGAGGACTTGGCACTCCAGAACAGAACTGGGAAAACTCTCTGTTCAGGAGGCAAAAAGATCTACCCGAGAAGTACCCCACCAATGTATAATGTCCAGAAATACCTTCCTGTGAAGCATCCATCTGTGAGGATTTGTCCTGGGCCTGCTCAGTCTGCGCCACCAGACTGTGCTCTGAAGGAATATAGGCTACCTGAAGAACCAAGTGATGGTGTACTGCAAAATTTAATCCTGAAGAGTCAGCCTGCAATACTTTGCATCCTCTTGCTTGTTGATGTAGCCCATAACCATGGTATCGTCTGTACATAAAAACTTCAAAAGGCCTGGAACCCAAAGGAAGTGAGAAGCTTGGAGGGCTAGAAGTAGAGCCCTCTCCTTGATGCTGATATGTTCTTCGAGTTCTTGACGGGACCAAAAACCCTGGACGTTTAGGTTGTTGGAGGAGGCTCCCCAAGCATGATCAGAAGCATCAGTGTACAGCTCCTGAGTAGGAAGGGAACCCCGAGAAAGGCAGACCCAGATTTAGGGAAATCTAGTAAAACTACCAGTGGAATTAGAGCTTGAGACAAGGCAGGGAGGAACCAGATACTTCACAGGGTAGTAGTACTGGAGCCAAACAGTCCTGAGATACCACTGAAATTTCCTCATGTGGAGTTGATAAAGGCAACTATGGGAATGGTTGATGCCACATACCCCACAGCTCAGAGAAATTCCCTTGCAAGGACTGAAAGAGGAAGATGAGACTAAAAATAAGCAGTCAAAGAGAGGACCTTAGGAGGCAGGAGGCAAGTGAACACTGGAATGGTCTGAATCCTGCAATCCAGAAACACTTGGTCTTGAGACAGAGTCAACACAGACTTTTTGAAAATGAGTGTGAACCCCACGGGGTGCAGATGCAGCACAGTGAAGTGTAGATCCTGAAGCAGAAGATGCTGGGGGGGGGGGGTCTTGAATCAAAACGTAATCCAAATAAGGAATATGTGAATTCCATGAAGTCTGCAGAAGGATGCCACAGGGGCCAGACATTTGGTAAAGACCCTCAGGTAAAACAAGAGAACCGATAATGAGAGGAAGAAACTTAAATATAAAAATTTCCTGAGGAGACATTGACTAGGAATGTAGAGATAGTGTCATTTAGTTCCAGGGATATCAAAAAAGCTTGAGGAAGCAACACAGGGAAAATGTGTCTCAAGAGACTTAATGAAAGAAGGAACCTTGAGAAAGAAGTCTATACAAGACAGGTATAGAATGGGCCTCCATGACCCCCCCCCCCTTGCCCCCCCCGGGAACCAGAAACATCCTGGAATAAAAGTGCATTCTCTGCTGAGACAGTGGGACAGGGTGGATGGTTCCTTGTACTACCAGATCCTGCAGAACCAAAGGAAAATGAGGGAACTGACAAATAGGAGGCTGAGGAAGGTCTGAGAATGGAGGATGAGACTTAAAAAAAAAACATGAAATAACCATTTTGGACAATGGAAAGTACCTAAGCATCTGTGGTAATCTGTTGCCAAACAGACTGAGTCAACCTAAGAGACACAGGAATCTGGCCAAGGGGTAGCAGCAGCTGAATGTCAAATAGAAGCAGACTTGTCGGGGAAAGAAGCATTTTTGGTTCTTAGCACCCTAAGGAGGTCTGAATGGAAAAACACTCCTAGAAGCCCTCTTGTCCCTAGAAGGCTGTTTATACTACCTATGAACAAAATGAAGGTTTAGAAGGATAATTTCTCTTAAACTTGGGAAAAGCAGAGATAAAGATTTGTTTCAAGTCCTGCATAACTTCATTCTTATCCTAAAAAGATCTTTAATTAATCCACAGCAGTGCCAAAAAATATGTCTGTCTAAAGGGGAATCTAATAACTTGGCCATGTCGTCTTCAGGCAAAGCATGGAGGTGTAACCAAGAATACCTCCTCATAAGAGATCCAGATGCAGCTGAGCCACTGAAGAAACAGAGCTCAAAAGGGAAATGGTAGAATTCATACCCTCTGAGTAAGGCAAATCAGCTATAATGGCCCCAAGTTGGGAGAGAAAGTACAGTTTTGTACCTACCATAAATGTAGATGTTCGAGTGCTAATACAGCTGCAGTCATAACAGATGGGTTCTCCTGCCGTCAGGCGGGTCCTCGGTCGGCCGAATTCCAAAGTCTAGGTCCGGCGTCGGTTGTCGTCGCTTCTTCCCTGATGTCAGTGCGACAGGGGTATAAAAGAACCAGCCAATGCCATTTTCTTCAGTTTTTCTTGCCCCAGATGTCAGGTGCCCCCAGAAGGAAGGCAATACATAAAATTGTGTAATAAAGCAATGCCATAAAATCAAAATACAGTAGTGCAAGCAAATACAACAAGAATGAATACCCCAATCAGGTTGCATGAGGAGGTGTTAGCCAATACGCCTGTCCCAAGAGGGGAAGGAGGGAGGGAAACCTGGACTGCAGCTGTATTAGCACTCGAACATCTACATTTATGGTAGGTACAAAACTGTACTATGTTCATCGTGCATACAGCTGCAGTCATAACAGATGGGTAGAATCCCAAAGCTAAGAAAGGGGTGGGTAGGCACTAGGTGGAACTAGGAGGAGCCAGAATGCCCTGCAAGACTACAGTGGCAAAGCCCGCTCTAGATTTGGAGTATAATGGAAGGTGGTAGTGCTTGGAGAAGGTATGCACAGAACTCCAAGTGGCTGCTTCCAAAATATCTTTGGTAGGAACTCCTCTGAGAAAAGCTGCAGAGGTAGCCGTGGCCCTTGTGGAGTGAGATCTGATGCCTGTAGGTACAGTTTTGCCATGAAAAGAATAGCAAAAACGTATGCAGTGGGCTATCCATTTTGAGATTGTCTGTTTGGAAATTGGCTTTCCTTGAGCTCCTATAGCATAGGACACAAAGAGCTGTTCTGATTTTCTGAAAGGCTTTGTTCTGTCCAAATAATAACGCAGTTGTCTGTGCATGTCCAAGGAATGTAGTAATCTCTCCCCTTTGTTTTGAGGATTAGGATAAAAGGTAGGTAAGTGTATAGCCTGATTCAAAGCTACCCTGGATAACACTTTTGGCATAAAGGACGGGTTGGTTCGTAAGGAAACTCTGTCCTGATGGAAGATGTTAAAGGGCTGCACAGCCATGAGAGCTTGTAGTTCCGATACCCTACGAGCTGAGGTAATAGCCAGAAGGAAAGCGGTTTTCCAGGACAAATATTGCAAATCTGATGAGGAAGCTGGCTCAAAAGGAGGCAAGGTCAGCTTTTCTAGAATGAAATTGAGATCCCAAGCAGGTATTGGTTGTTTCCTTGGGGGTTTTAGATTCTTAGCCCCTCTGAGGAACTGTCTTAAGAGGGGGTGAGAGAATAAGGGTGGATCAGTGTTGTATTCTGCAGAAATGGCTGAGGCATGGATTTTGATGGAGGAGAATGAAAGTCCACTGCTTAGCAGCTCAGCTAGATACTGTAATATTTGAGGTAAATTCAGTTTTCCAGGATCCTGGCCCTTTTTCTCATTCCAGACACAAAACCATTTCTATTTTGCGGAGTAAGCTTTTCTAGTAGATGGCCTTCTGGCCTCCAAAATGACATCCTGCACCTCCTTGGAGAGAAGGGTCTGTTGTGATGCTAAGGAATCTTCCATGCGGCTAGATTGAGTGTTTTTAGCTGACTGTGAAGAGTTTTGAAGCTGTGCTGAGTCAGAAGAGGCATTAGAGGCAGGGTCCATGGTGGGGAATGCGTCAGGCTCCTCAGGAGTGGGTACCAGTGTTGTCTTGGCCAGTCTGGAGCAATGAGAATCATCTTTGGTCTGTCTGCTCTGGTTTTTAATAGAACTTTGGGCAGCAGAGGAAGAGGAGGGAAGGCATAAACTGTCATTGATGTCCAACTGAAAGAGAGAGCGTCCACTCTCCAGGCCTTTGGATGAAAAATCCTTGAGCAGAATTTTGTCAATTGATGACTTTTGTGGGAGGCAAAGAGATCTATGTCTGGCCTTCCCCATGCTTAAATTATCTCTAAAAACTTGAGGATGCTACTTCTATTCGTGTGGATCTGTCATATTTCTGCTTAGGTTGTCTGCCAGCGTGTTTTCCTTGCCTGGCAAGTACTGTGCTTGTAGTTCGATTTGTAAGTCCAGAGCCATGTTCCAAAGTGACATGGCTAGTCTGCATAGGGGGTATGAATGGGTTCCTCCCTGTTTGTTTATGTACCACATTACTGTGGTGTTGTCCATCCTTATCAATAGTTGACCTGGTTGCAAAAGGTCTTTGAAAGCTATAATAGCATTTATTACTGCTAGCATTTCCTTTTGATTGATGTGAAGGTGCTTTTCTTTTTGGGACCATTTGCCCTGAATGCACCGATCTGTCATGTGCGCCCCCCAGGCGTAGTCTGAGGCGTCTGTTGTGATGACTTGATTTGCTTGAGGCTTGCTGAATGGGAGACCTGTGTTTGTTAGGCATGCTTGTGCTCACCACAGAAATTCCTTTTGAAGACATGGAATTAGTGGTATTATTGTTTCCAAACTGTGGCTGTGTTGAGACCATAGGTTTTTCAGGTACCACTGAAGTTTCCTCATATGCAGCTTTGCACATGGGATTAGTAAGATGCAAGATGCCATGAATCCCAGAGCCTGCAGGATTTTCCTTGCAGTCAGCCTGGTGCAATTTGCTAGTGTTCTGAAGTATTGAGTTAGTTGCCCCTGTTTCTCTGGCGTGAGGTAGGCCATCTGGGTGTTTGTGTCCAAGTTGGCACCCAGAAAAATTATTTTCCGAGAGGGTATTAGCCTTGATTTCTTTTTGTTGACTGTGTATCCCAGAGAATTCAACAACATTATTACATAAGCCAGATGTTTCAGAAGAATGTGCTTGCTGTCCGCTTGGATCAGGCAGTCGTCCAAATAGGGGTATATTTGTATCCCTTGAAGTCTGCAGTAGGCAATTACTGATGCCAGGCATTTCGTGAATACTCTGGGCGCAGTAGATAAGCCAAAGGGCAATGCAGAGAATTGATAATGGGTTGAACCTGCAAGAAATCTGAGGTATCTTCTGCAATTTTGTCTGATTGGGACATGCAGGTATGCCTCCTTGAGGTCCAGTGTTACCAGCCAAGACTCCTTGCCCAGCATGGGAAGAAGCTGCTGTAGAGTGAGCATATTGAATTTTGGTACAAGTAGAAATGTGTTTAGGATGGATAGGTCCAAAATAGGTCTCCAATCTTTTCCCTTCCTTCGTACCAAGAATAGTCTGGAATAAAAACCTTGACCTTGTTCGTGCGTAGGTACCTCTTGAATAGCTTTCATGTCTATGAGATCTGAAATTTGTCTTTGTGCCTCTGCCCTTTGATTGTGTGGCAGGTTTGGCATGCCTCTCATTTTTGGAAGGGTGTGAAAATGGAATCTGTAGCTTCTGTTTATAATGTCCAGGATCCATTTGTCTTTTCTAACAATATGCCAATTTTTTGAAAATAATGCCAGTTTTCCGCCTAAGGGTGCTGCCATTTGAGTCTTGCTTGGCATGCAAAGGGGAAGTCATTGGGCTTGCTTTCTGAATGGTTGCGAGTTATCCTCACCACCTCTTTGTGTAGGAGCTTGCCATTGTCTGCCTCAAAACGATCCTTGGGATTGCCCTCTGTCCCTCAGGCGCCTGTATCTACCTCTTTGGGGTCTGTCCGTGGCTGGAAAGGACCAATTTTTGGAAGGCCAATTTCTACTGAAACGTGGGGGTTGTACCTGTAGAAAATCTTTCACTGTTTGCATTGATTTAGCCTTTTCCTCCATTTTCCTTAATGCCTCCTCAGCATTAGCACCAAATAATGCATCCTTTTGTAGAGGGGCATCTAGTAATTTAGCTTTGACATGATCTGGTAAGGTTTGTTCCTTGAGCCAGGCATGTCTACGTATGACTGATCCTGTAACAGCAGCTCTACATGAGGCCTCTAGAGCATCAAAACCACATTGTAAGGTATGTTTACCCACTTGTTCTGCACTATGCATCAAATCTTGCAACTCCTTCAAGTCTGGTTGTTCAGGTTGTGACATTTTACTTCTCAATTGTGACAACAAAAACTGTTGGTACTTTAGCATATGGAACTGACAGTTTAATGCCCTCATGGTTAAGGTGGCAGAGGTATATACCTTTTTTCCCCACCTTTCTAAGGATCTGGAATCTCTCTCGGAAGGTAATGGATTTTTAGCAGTGGAGGCCTTAATTCCCTTGGGGCCCTGTGAGATAGTTTCTGGATCAGCAGCATGGCTTTTGTATAGAAATTGGTGTGAGTCAGGAACCCTGTAGTACCTGTCAGGCTTGACTGGGGCTGGAGGTAGAGAGTCCGGGTTAAGGCAGGCCTCCGAGTAAACATCATCTAGTATGTCCAAGACAGGAGGTATAGCCAGAGGCCTGTGCTGAGGTAGCAAGAGAAATTCCCTAAGCCTTTTCTTGGAATCTGAATAATCTTGGCCTTCCCAGTGGAAGTGTTCCCTTAAGGTATGCAAAGTTTCCCCACATGAGTAATCCTCTGGGGGGGATACAGAGGGAATGGACTCCTCTGCATCAGAGTCTTCAAAAAGGGGAGTAAGAATGTTCCTGTTCATCAGAGTGCTCTGATATAATGGAGCCCTGATCAGAGGAGAGGGATTCTTCCTCCGCTCTGGGCCTTTTGTCCGGGGGGGGGGGGTTGAGACCCCCTGATAAGTGTAATTAAATCCTCAGCCATTTTAAGCATCTGTTTTTTAGGCATGGGGCCTGGAGATGGGCCCTGTGTAGCTTGCCTCTTAGAATGCATGGCTGCTTTAGACTTAGTGAAAGCCTTGATGGAAAAAGAAGAGGAAGGTCTGAAGACACCTTGAGAGGAGGCAGACCTGTCCACATTTTGAGATTCACCACCAAGAGTGGCTTCGGTATCTGTAGTCGGGGTGTGGGCAGAGGAGCCTGTGACCTCGGGCACAGGAGACACCGCCAAAAAAGTGTCGTCGGTAGTCAGGTGCTGCGTAGGCGCCTCGCTGAGAACCGGACCACGTGTAGTCGGCTTTGGCGTGGTGTCGGTAGAGGCCGCGGACCTCGTGTGTCGGTCCTTATCTTTGCGCTTTTTAGACAAAATTGGAGTTGGAGTATCCGACGGCATAATATAGTTAAATTTTTTGCCAAAATAATACTGGGCGAACTCCGCCCGATGCTTAATGGTGCGTTTGTTGAATGTAGCACAAAAGCAACAGACCGAGACGTTGTGGTCTGGGCCTAAACAAGGAATACAGAGGGAATGGAAATCCTTATGCGGCATTTACTTCCCACATGAAATACAATTATTAACTTTGTCTGACATCGGTCTGAGGCAAGAAAAGTTTCCCCAACGGGGTACTTAGCTTTCAAGAAGACTTCGGTTGCAAAATTTTCGTAATTTCAGGAGCTGGCCGACCGGCACTGGCGAACTGCTTCTGCTTCGGGCACCGTACGGCAAGAAAGAATGGAGAAAATGGCGTTGGCTGGTTCTTTTATACCCCTGTCGCACTGACGTCAGGGAAGAAGCGATGACAACTGACACCGGACCTAGACTTTGGAATTCGGCCGACCGAGGACCCGCCTGACGGCAGGAGAACCCATCTGTTATGACTGCAGCTGTATGCACGATGAACATCAGCCAGGACATACCTAGTTACATGGGTCTGGTAATTAATAGTCCTGAAAGCTAAGGTAGCAGAGGTATACACTTATTTTTATCACATGTCCATGGCAAGGCTATCCTTATCAGAAGGTAAAAGCTTAAAAGAAGACAGCAACTTGGAAGGCTTATCAGTGACTACAGAAATAACAGCAGGGATAAGAAGAGCTTTCATATAAAAACTGTTGTACTCCAGGGACATTATAGAACCAGTCCAGTTTCTTAGGGGCAGAAGGTTGAGAGTCAGAGTCTTGAGAAGCTGCAGTGAAAGGATTCAGGAGGACCGCCAGCACTGGAGGGGCTTCATCCAAAACCTTGGAACAGTCTCACATATGAACCATTTTATCTCCCAAAAGACAATTCCTGCATAGGAGAGTCAAGAGAAGGAGAATCCTCCTCTTCAGACACCAGAGCACGGGGAGAACGGATCTGAGAGGAGTAAGCAAATTTGGGGGGGGGGGGGGGGCTTGAGAGCTGAAAAGCCAGAGTAAAATCCTGCCATTATTTGTGTTGATCCTTGGCCACAGGGGCCACATGTTTTCTGCTTTTTTTAAAGGAACATCAGCTTTAACAAATCTAGGAGGTTAGACCCCTGCCTAGATTCAGTCAGGGTACCAGGCACCTCTTCCCTAACAACTATTTGGGGAATCCCCCTAGGCTCCTCAAAATAATAAGCTTTGTTCCCCCCTCCACATCTGCACCAGATGAAGATGCAACCCCAGTGGACGTGTGAGTAGGCAGTTCCATACTGGCCTCCAAACCAGGTTGTAGCAGAAGGAGCTGACAGTGTCAGTTAACAGTCCTCAGGTTCTTCATCCAACTCAATGGAGATGTCTGGTTAAGGCTGGACAACAACAGTATCAGTTTGCTTTTTTGCTTTCTTTTTAAGTAGCTGAACTTCAGCCTGGAAGGATTTGGCCATGGTACCCTGAGCTAAAAGCTTCAATTGCTGGTTTGCCAAACAAATGGAAAGAAATGACAAACAGCTGTGGAGTTTCTTCAGGACAAACACCTCAAAAATCTCATACCGTGTATGACTGTGGGTAGTACCCAAACAAAACGCACTATTTGTGTTCATCTTTATTGGGAATCTGTCTCCCATATTCACATTTACCGTTTCTGGATGACATGTAAACTTAGGGTAATAGGTAGAAAAAAGAAAGGAAGGGACCCCAATGGGGCACTTATCTGTAGAAGGCTCAGAAGTGGAACCACCTCAGTTAATGGCTTGCAGACCGAATTCAAATGTTGCGTTTGGGCTGGCGGTAAAGAAGTTCTGAGGATTAGGTGCTCGTACGTCCCCATATATATCTTAAGACTTGCATGTAGGTCACACCTTTGATGTACAATGGCCAGAAGAAGTAAAGGCTTTGGTATGCTTGCAAACATTTGGCTGTTCTCGGCAGGATATCCCAAGAGTACAGAATACTGCAACAGTAACAAGGAAGGACATAAGCAAAATTTATCATTGTAGCTGCAAAACAAACTACAACAACTGTGAGTTGAAAAAATACTGCTGAAAACAGTAACTCAGACTACCAAAATTGACACAGCTATGTTTCCAAAAGTTAAAGAAGCTTCATTAATGTTTATTCATTTTCCAGTAGCTGCTCTGCCCCACTCAAGGTTGTGGGGAGCTGCCATTAATCCAGTCATTCAGCAAGTCAAGCAGACAACCAATTCTAGATGAGATTCCAGTCAGTTTCATAAAAGCACACTTAGGAGATGTGGGAAGAAACAAGAAAGCCCAATGAAACCCTCTTGGAAATAGGGAGATCATGCAGACATAAAGAAGTCTCCCCAATTAAGACCCAAACTGGAAAACCAAATGCTGTAAGGTAGCAACTTAATCACTGTAGTGCTGTTCTACTCCCTCTTTAACATTACTGTACTTAAACATTTAAGTACCAGCTGTTCTTCCAAGCCTCAGATGCAACTCAACAAATGAATTTACAAATGCTAACAGATATAGGCTGATATACAACAAACATGAAACAGCAGTGTATGCCCACATTCAGAAAAAGTCTTCCATAACTGATGTTTTTAATTAGCCAGTTCAATAACATTTAAGATTCATGTTCGTCAAGGCTTTAGTAATTAAAATGCATAAGGAACAGCAGTGTACATTCAGAAGTAACCTTATTTACTAGCTGATACACTACAATGTGTAGGTGTAGTTATATTATTAATGTAGATACGACATTCAAAGCTAAACAGCCTCTTCATTAAGAACTACTAAAAAGAGACAGATTATTCTACATTCTGAGCTCTGCACTGCAATCTTTATAATTGTAATACATGCATCCTTTATAAAACACAAGCTTAGGCCATGTAACCTCACTCTTTTGTATGGTTTTCCATTTCAGTGTACAGCGTTTGTTAACAATATCCATGAGGAATTAAGTTTATGCCTAGAGAGAGCCATGCACAAACATAAACAAGATTCTTTCTTTTTGTGCAAAACAAACTGAACATACAAGGCCTACAACTCTAAGCCCTTACCTCATCTAGCTCCATTTCTTCTGGGTGCCGCCACCTCGTGCTCAGCCCGCTGCTGCTCTTATCAAGGGGCACCACCACAATATAGTACGCTCTAAGAAGAAAGGCAGGGGGCATAGGTGTTACTGCTATGGCAAAGCACAGGCTCCTCTACTAAAAAGCAGCAATATGAATAGAAAATAATTAATTTCTACTGTTCATGCAGTATTAGCATTCCTTTTACCACACACACAAATGCACAATTAAACCTAAAAAGATTATTCCTTTCTGAAGTTAACATTTGAAACACAATTAAATCAAACCAAACACTAATGAATGTGACTCATTTGCATGAGAAACAAAGAGAAATCACCATTTGCTGTAAGACGACATGAAATGGATTCCCCACCTCAGTCTGGGAGACTAAAAAACGTTTTTGTAGCTAACAGACAAACTAAAGCATTTCTGCCACTCTTTAAAAAGTACAGTTTTGTACCTACCATAAATGTAGATGTTCGAGTGTTCACCCTGCTGCAGTCATCACACTTGGGTTATCCTGCCATCAGGTGGTCCCGCAGTCGGCCTGAATTCCAAAGTCCTGGTCCGGCATCGGTTGCTGTCGCTTCTTCCCTGATGTCAGTGCGCCAGGGGTATACAAGAGGCATCCGACGCCATTTTCGTCAGTTTTTCTTGCCCCAGATGTCAGGTGCCCCCAATATGTAGGCAAAATATATATACATATATAGCTAGATAAAAATAAAACAATACCTTTAGGCACAAGCAAATACACCACAGAGGTTGTATAGGATAGAGTGGTATAGATAAGTTCAGCTAGTTCAGAGGGGATGGAGGGAGGGTAACCTGGACTGCAGCAGGGTGAACACTCTAACATCTACATTTATGGTAGGTACAAAACTGTACTATGTTCATCGTGTTACCCTTCTGCAGTCATCGCACTTGGGTTGAATCCCAAAGCTAAGGATGGGAGGTGGAGTTAAACAGGGTTAGAAGAAGCTAGTAGGCCCTACAAAACTGCAGTGGCAAAACCAGCTCTAGTTTTAGAATATAGAGGTAAGTGATAGTGTTTGGTGAAGGTGTGCACTGAACTCCAAGTTGCAGCTTCCAGAATATCCTTGGTTGGCACTCCCCTGAGAAAGGCTGCTGATGTAGATGTAGCCCTGGTGGAGTGGGACCTAATGTTAGCAGGTACCAGTTTCCCATGATGCGTGTAGCAGAAATGTATGCAATGCCCTATCCATTTAGAAATAGTCTGTTTTGAGATAGCTTTTCCTTGTGATCCTGTAGCATAGGCTACAAAGAGCTGGGTCAGTTTTTCTGAAAGCCTTAGTTTTATCCAAGTAGTAACGTAATTGCCTGTGAATGTCCAAAGAGTGCAGGAGTCTTTCTCCTTTGTTCTGGGGATTTGGGAAAAAGGTGGGCAAATGAATGGTTTGGTTTAGGGCCACACTGGATACCACCTTTGGCATAAAGGAAGGGTTAGTTCGTAGAGAGACTCTGTCTTGATGAAAATGAGGAAAGGCTCCACTGCCATTAGTGCCTGTAGCTCTGAGACTCTTCTAGCTGAGGTTATTGCTAGTAGCAGGGCAGTTTTCCATGAAAGAAATTTTAAATCAGCTGAAACGCTGGTTCAAAGGGCGGCAGTGTAAGCTTTTCCAGAACAAAGTTGAGATCCCAAGTAGGTGTTGGTGCTCTCCTTGGCGGTCTTATGTTCTTAGCCCCTCTGAGGTACTGTCTTAGGAGTGGATGTGAGAATAAAGGAGGATCCGTGTTGTAATGAGCTGAAATTGCTGAGGCGTGGATCTTAATAGATGAAAAGGAAAGTCCTTTGTGCAACATCTCAGTTAAATATTGTAGAATCTGAGGAATGTTTGGATCAAGGGGATTTTGGCCTTTAGCCTGGTTCCAGGCGCAAAATCTTTTCCATTTGTCTGAATAGGTTTTCCTGGTGCTGGGCCTCCTGGCCTCCAGAATGACATCCATAACAGCTTTGGATAGAGGTGTTGGCTGGTTGTTTAGGTAATTTGCCATGCAGCCAGGTTTAAAGTCTTGAGCTGGCTGTGTAGAATCTGATTGTCTCGCTGGGTGAGCAGGTGAGGAATTTGTGGTAAAATCCATGGTGGGCCGTGGGCCATGTTCCTTAGAACTGGATACCAATGCTGGCGTGGCCAGTCTGGTGCAATGAGTATCATTTGTGGCCTCTCTAATCTGACTTTCAGCAGTACCTTTGCTAGAAGAGGCAGTGGAGGAAAGGCATACACTGTTAATGTTTTCCAACTGAATGAGAGGGTGTCCACTTTCCAAGCTTGAGGATGGAATGTCCTTGTGCAAAATTTTTGAAGTTGGTAGTTTTGGGGGCTTGCAAACAGATCTATGTCCGGGCGTCCCCATTTTTGAGCTATCATTGCAAATACTTGTGGATCTAGTTTCCACTCGTGCGGATTCATGATGATTCTGCTTAGGTCGTCTGCCAATGTGTTTTTCTATCCTGGCAGGAATTGTGCTTGTAATTGAACCTGGTAAGACAGTGCAGTGTTCCACAAGGTCATTGCTTGCCTGCATAGAGGGTAGGAATGTGTGCCCCCATGCTTGTTTATGTACCACATTACTGTGGTATTGTCCGTCTTTATTATTAGTTGTCCTGGGTGTAAGAGGTCCTTGAAAGCTGTGAGGGCATTGTGTACTGCTAGCATTTCTTTTTGATTGATATGCAGATGCCTCTGATCTGTAGTCCATTTGCCCTGAATGCACTGTCCTGCCATGTGTGCTCCCCAGGCATAGTCCGATGCATCTGTTATCATAATTTGCCTGGCTGGAGGTAAGGTGAAAGGCTGACCCTTGTTGAGGTGACATGCCTGTGCCCACCATAGAAACTCCTGTTGAAGACAGGGAATGAGTGGTATCATTGTTTCCAAGCTGTGGCTGTGCTGAGTCCATATGCTTTTCAGGTACCATTGTAATTTCCTCATATGCAGTTTTGCAAATGGTATTAGTAGTATGCAAGATGCCATGAATACCAAGGCCTGCAGAATTTTTCTTGCAGAGAGTTGGGTCTTTGTTGCCATTATTTTGAAATATTGAGTCAGCAGTTGTTGCTTGTCTGGCGTAAGATAAGCCATCTGGGCAGTTGTATTCAAACTGGCACCCAGGAATATTATGTTTTGTGAGGGCACTAGTTTTGATTTCTTTTCGTTTACTGTGTACCCTAGGCAACTTAGAAGGTGTTTGACAAATGCCAGATGCTTTAAAAGAATGTCCTTGCTTTCTGCTTGAATAAGGCAGTCGTCCAGGTATGGGTATATTTGAATTCCTCTGTCTGCAGTATGCAATTACTGGTGCCAGGCATTTTGTGAAGACCCTGGGCGCAGTAGATAAGCCAAAGGGCACTGCAGAGAATTGATAATGCGTTGAACCTGCAATGAAGCAGAGGTATCTTCTGCAATTTTGTCTGATAGGGACATGCAGGTATGCCTCCTTGAGGTCCAACGTTACTAGCCAAGCATTCTTGCCCAGCATGGGAAGAAGCTGCTGTAGTGTTAGCATCTTGAATTTTGGTACTTGCAGATAGGTGTTCAGAATTGAAAGATCCAGAATGGGTCTCCATGCTTTGTCCTTTCTTGGGACTAGAAAGAGTTGAGTAAAATCCTTGTCCTTGCTCCTGTGTAGGTACCTGTTGAATGGCTCTCATGTCCATGAGAGCTGTAATTTGTTTTTGTGCCTCTGCCCATTGATTTGGTGGCAGGTTTGGCATTCCTTTTATCCTTGGTAAGGTATGAAAGTGGAATCTGTATCCTTGAGAGACAATGTTTAGGACTCATTTGTCTTTTGTGATGATGTGCCAGTTGTCTGCAAAAAATGCTAATTTTCCTCCCAAGGGAGCTGCCAGGAGAGATTTGCTTGGTAGTTTGAGGATTGAGTCATTGTGTTTGTCTTCTGCTAGCTTGGGGCCTGTCTTCTCCTCCTTTCTGAGTAGCAATACCCCATTGGTGAGGTTTGTAAGGGCCTTGTGACTGACCTCTGCCCCTTGGGCGTCTGTATTTGCCCCTCTGTGATCTGTCAGAAGCTGGAAAGGACCAGTTTTTTGTTGGCCAATTTCTGCTGAAACGAGGGGGTTGTACCTGCAAAAAATCCTTGACCGTCTGCATAAACTTTGCCTTATCCTCCATTTTCTTTAAAACCTCTTCTGCTTTGACACCAAATAATACATCCTGCTGTAAAGGTGCATCCAATAATTTTGCTTTAACAAGATCAGGAAGGGTTTGTTCTTTTAACCAAGCATGTCTACGTATGACAGAGCCAGTAACAGCTGCTCTACAGGAAGCTTCCAACGAATCAAATCCGCATTGTAAAGTATGTTTGCCCACCTGTTCAGCTGCCTGCAACAGATCCTGCATTTCCTTGAATTCAGACTGTTCAGAATGTGTGCTCATTTTTTGTTTTAATTGAGACATTAGGAATTGCTGATATTTCAGCATGTGAAAATGACAATTTAATGCTCTCATAGCCAGAGTTGCTGAGGCGTATATTTTCTTTCCCCATCTATCTAGGGCTCTGGAATCCCTTTCAGAGGGCACAGGATTTTTAGCCACAGAAGCTTTAGCTCCCTTAGGACCCTGGGAAATTGTTTCTGGGTCAGCCACAGGGCTTTTATAAAGGAATTTGTGAGAGTCAGGTACTCTATAGTATCTGTCTGGTTTGGCTGGAGCAGGAGGTAGAGAATCTGGATTTAAACTGGACTCCAAGTAAACATCATCCACAATATCTAAAACTGGAGGGATAGCAAGAGGTCTGTGCTGGGGTAGTAAAAGGAACTCTCTGAGCCTTTTCTTAGAATCAGAGTAGTTCTGGCCTTTCCAGTGTAAATGTTCCATCATGGTATGTAAAGTTTCCCCAAAGGAGTAGTCGTCAGGGGTAGATGCTGAGGGAATAGTTTTTTCAGCATCAGAGTCTTCATAAGGTGGAAAAGTGTAATCCTGTTCCTCAGAAGAATCTGAGGAAATTGAAACCTGGTCAGAGGAAGCATAATCCTCCTCTTGTCTTGGTCTTTTATCAGGAGGGGGATGGGAACCCTTGATTAGGGTAATCAAATCTTCAGCCATCTTAAGCATCTGTTTCTTAGGCATGGGGCCTTGAACTGTAGACTGATGTACAGTCTTCTTAGGTTTTAAAGGTGTTTTAAGCTTAGCATAAGATTTAATGGTGAGTGTAGTCAGTCTGAAGACACCTTCTGCAACCGAAGGTGTTTCCACTGCACTGGGGTCTACCTCTGCTCCGGTGTCGGAAGATAGCTGCGTTGGCCTAGAAGACTCCACTTGAGAATCCACAGCTGTCTGGGGTTCCAGTCCTGCGGTCGTCAGGGGTTGCGTAGGTGCCTCAATGAAAACCGGAGAACCGGCGACAGGCCCAGCAGAGGCCTCGGAATCTGGCTTGTTCCTAGGCTGCCTGTCCTTATCCTTGCGTTTTTTATGTATGCCGGTCTTTGGCTGCTCCGACGGCATGATATAATTAAATTTCCTACCAAAGTAATGTCGTGCGAAGTCAAAACGGCGTTTGATAGTTTATTAAACCTAGCACAAAACCGACAACCTGTGACGTCATGGTCTGGGCCTAGGCAAGGAATACAATAGGAATGGAAGTCCTTATGAGGTATTTGCTTCCCACAAGAAATGCAATTGTTAACTTTTTCTGACATCGGACTGAGGCAAGAAAAGGTTCCCCAATAGGGTACGTAGCTTTATTCAAGACTTCGGACTGAAATTCGAATCGAAAATCTCAGGTGTCGGCCGACCAGCACTTGCGAACTGCTTCTGCTTCGGGCACTGCGCGGCAAGAAAGACCGAAGAAAATGGTGTCAGATGCCTCTTATATACCCCTGGCGCACTGACGTCAGGGAAGAAGCGACAGCAACCAACGCCGGACCAAGACTTTGGAATTCAGGCCTACTGCGGGACCGCCTAACGGCAGGATAACCCACGTGTGATGACTGCAGCAGGGTAACAAGATGAACATCAGCATATTACTTAAAATCCTGTGGAGCAAAGATCTTAAGGGAAAGGATGATACAGTTTTAAAGGTGGTATCACAACTAATTTGTTATTCTGTTAGAAAGGTATTATGTGAAAGATTTTTTTTTATTTTTTTCTCACTGTTAATAGACTGAAGGTGTAGCACGGTTTTCTTTTTCAAATCCCGATTTACACTTTGATTTTTCCTGCATAACAGACTTATGAAGCAAAGACTACAGCAAGTAATATGTGATGCTGCTTCAACAAAACACCAGTTCTGTAATCACACACCAGGAAACAACTACAGCAAGGAAGTGGGCTGCAGCTTTTTACTCCCTGATAAATACAATAAGTGCTCATAACTCAATGCACTTTGTGTGATATTTTAAATAAGGGGCACATGGGAAAATGCAAGAAGCAGTGACGACAGTAGAGCTCCCATATTTACTGCTCAGGAACATAGGTTTACTCACAAAGAGCAAAGGCAAAGGAAAGAAAAGTAGGTTGCTTGACCATGTGGCACCAGGGTGATATGCATTCACCTGGAGTAAGAGTATATTTCTGAAAGCTCTACAGTAGCCAGCCATGAAAAGACAGTATGGGCATGTGGGCACAGATACATTCACTGGTAACAGCAACTGCAGCAACAAGTAATCTTAGTACTTTGCAATCAATTCTTCAAAGCGATGAATAACAGTCTTACTAAATACTCTATTCATCTAACTCAAAAACATAAAGACAGCCATAATAGCATAGCGCTCATAAAAATGATTAGAAAAGCAAAACAAAAATTGCCCTTACACTTGAAAGTCCAGAGAGTAAAGACAACCACAGCTAAAAAAATCCTTTTCAGTTGTGACATGGACTAAGGCAGCACAAATGTCTTCTTTAATGTTATTATATACACATTTGTTCTTTCAGTACATTTACAGAGTCTATAGGACAACAAGGGAATAATTACATATACATTCTACTATCCAGCATGGGTATTACTAACCAGAATGTGTGATGCTGTATTTATAAGCATGTATATTCAATATTTACAGAAACTACTTCACAACAATATGTTAATTACATACATGTTCTGCTACATACCAACTGTGTTATGAAGACATGCAATGCTGTATACAGTTAGCAATGTAAATTTGCCTGTATAATCATACCATGCACTAATTTCAATGTATTCATGTTTCTAGCATACGTACATCTGCCGTATGTTTTGTATTGCTCATCTTACTTGCATTACTTGGAGTATCCATCCACACATGCTCTGTGTAAATGGGACAGTGGATCAGCACGTCTTCCCAGTCAAAAAACAATGAAATAAATAATGTAAGGGCTTGCAATGGGTCTGAAGTACATGGAGAAAACACATTAGGTATTTAAGTTTCCCATCTTCTAGGGATATGTTTTCATAGTTTGCAAGCAAAGACAGTAACAAGCTCCAACACTCTATGGTAAGAAGACTTGAGTTCAAACTGTGAACAGTACCTCCCAGACACCAAAGTGGAGCTGTCTACTTTCTGACAGCATCAGGTCTGTTCTTTTGCTGAAATGAAAAGCTATTTCTTTTTTTTATCTGTTTTACAGTCACATACAAGTAAAGTTAACTTGAGTGCAGTCATCATGCATGGTGCATTTTTCTCGCATCCTCGACATTTATCATAACATATTAGCAATTTTTATTTCTTGTTGCTTATTTTTTCCAGAACTTGCAATTTTCTAATCAACACTTCACTCTAAGTTACATGAACAATGCGCCTAGGATATCTACACCATGTTAATCAGCTTTATGAATGCTCTTTGTTGCTGTTTTCTTTCATGCATTCATAGTTTCAATAACTTCCTTTGTTTGCAGCGAATCAGCTGATCTCCACTTTTGAATTGTGACTTTCTTACAAATTAACGGCAGTTCTATAAGCACTTTTAAAAGCACCAATTTATCAACATACCTACTCCTGTTCAAAAGGTAGTTGTTCCTTGCCCACTTGTTAAAGCAGATCCAAAAATATTTCTTACTATTGTTTGGAGTTCTGAAAGAAAAAGCTTCAGTTTTGGGCAGGACCAAAATGTGTGGTACCAACTCCCCCCTTTGTTCTGTCCTGCACCTCCAACCCTGCTGAATTACTTGGGGTAGCTTTTTGCTCAACATCTCTGGTGTGTGAACATTTGTGCATCAGTTCCACATAAATTCTGAATTTCCTAGATCTTTTATGGGAATTTCAGATATCCCACCATTGTATTTCATTTACTGTCCTCCCTACATGTTCCTGCCAACCCTTTAATATTCGTCTCCACATTCTAATAAGCCTTTTTTCTTTGCTTCGGGTCTTCGGGCCTCTATTAATATATTAAAAAGCTCTGGCCTATGCAGCTTCTTAGATGCTATTTTGTCCCCACCCCCATTTTTTTAAAGTGATGTACATTCATCTATAACTCATACAAACGCTTGAAACCACTTTCTATATTTCACTGACGTCCTTCCAATCTATCACATTTTCCTCCTTTTTTAAGTAGTTCATAAAATACCAGTTCATTACTTGTCTTGCTCCATCTCATTTACTGTCCTCCCTACATGTTCCTGCCAACCCTTTAATACCCTTTAACATTGCTGCACTGACTTTTCACCCACTTTATCAGCCCTAATCACTAAGGTTCAAATTTCCAGGATGTTATTAATTTGGTGTTGTAAAAACTATTCAGAAATTCATAGACTTTACTCATTTGTAAATTCTCCCTATGGTAGTTTAATGTTAAGGACCATAAGTTTATTTTCTTTGTCTCTACATTTGTTCCATTCTGGTTACACGTAGTTTGCTTCCATTTGAAATCATAATGTAGATTATGGATCAATTAAGACAGCCTCAAATGTGCAGCCTCGTGGTAACCTAACAAGTTCGGCAAGGCCAGATCCCTTTGCTCAACTGATATAACCATCTTTTCCCATTCTCATCCCAAAATTAGCTCTTGTTATTTCCTTCTGGAACAAGTTCTAGCAGCTTTCTCTCAGTTCACAGACAAAAAAACTTCTTTTACTTGTATCCTATCATTAAGTTCAAGGGTTAAGGAAGTCTAATTTTTTTTATAATTTTAGTTATTTTACTTTTAATGTCAAATAAAGTTTCTATTGGGGCTGGACTCATTTAAATTTTATCCATACCCTTAAGTATCTCATTTTGTTTAGCCCTCACAAAAAGGAAACATAATTCTTATTTAAACTTAAATTAATTCAGAATATGTAGTTGTCTATATACAAAAATAAAACACCAAATACAGCTAAGAAAAAATGGCTGAAAATGGTCTTTGCATCACTTTACTTCCTTGGTTAATAAAACAAATAAACAAACTGAAATCACTAAATAAAAATGTGTAACAGCCTAATTGAAGCCGTTTGGAAAAGTGCCAGCAATCCACTTCTAGCAAATCAGAAACAGGCAGCAACCACACAGCTCTTTCCCTGCATGCAATTACACAACAGTTGAAAAAATAAAAAGGAAGCATAGCTGAATTTATACATGAAACAACTGTCAAAAGCAACGCCATCAAAACAAGCTATCATATTAATTTGGCCATAACTGTCAAGCCTAATACAGTACGTAGAACAGATTCAGACAGTCTTCTTTACCAGTAACTGAATGCTTGGAGAACAGTACCCAAAGAAATATATATCTTTTCAAAAGTTAAGGCTCTGTAAACCAAAAATATTTTAGCTAATATGCAAACTTTGGAATCCTATAAATGCAGTGAACTTGAGGCAATAAATAAAAAATTATAGTTATTCTTTAAGGAAAGCAAGTGCAGGGTGTTTATTACTGTCCAAGTACATGCAGTAATTCCACTGGTATTATTTTCCTCAATGAAAGGGAACAGCACCTACTACACACTGGAGCAGTTTTAGAAATAATTTAAAATTGTACAGAATGATACAAACTGCTGTTTGAAGGTTTGGTAGTGCTAGAAATTATAATTATAGTAATGCTATTATATCATAAGTATATTAATACTGATAATGGTAATGACAGAAAACACTATACAAGGACAGAGAGAATGAAAAGTACAGTTGTGTACACTTACCATAAATGTAGATGTTCGAGTGTATTCACTGTTGCAGTCATTACATTTGGGTAATCTTGCTGGCAGGTTGCCCTCAGTCGGCCTGAATTCCAAAGTCCTGGGTCCTGCGTCGGCCGCTGTCGCCCCTTCCCTGACGTCAGGTCGTCAGGGGTATAAAAGATGCGGCCGATGCCATTTTCTTTAGTTTTTACTGCCCCAGATGTCAGGTGCCCCCTAAAAGGGTAGTCAAAATTTATACACATATAAATACATGCACCAATATAAACTTTACCTTCATCTACAAGCAAATACACCACAGAGGTTGTATAAATCAGAGAAGGAAGGATAGGTTCCATCAGAAGAAAGGGGGATGGTGGGTGGGTAACCTGGACTGCAACAGTGAATACACTCTAAAATCTACATTTATGGTAAGTGTACACAACTGTACTATGTTCTTCGTGTTTCACTGTTGCAGTCATTACACTTGGGTAAATTCCCAAAGCTATGGATGGGAGGCTGGAGCTAAACAACATTAGGAGCAGCTATGAGGCCCTGCAGAACTGCAGTGGCAAAGCCTGCCCTGGATTTAGAGTAGAATGGCAGATGATAGTGCTTAGTAAAGGTGTGTACTGAACTCCAAGTAGCAGCCCCTAAAATGTCCTTGGTTGGTACTCCCCTGAGAAAGGCTGCTGAAGTGGCTGCAGCTCTGGTTGAATGTGGCCTAATGCCCTTAGGCACTGGCTTGCCATGGTGTAAGTAGCAGAAACGAATGCAGTGGCATATCCACTTTGAAATAGTCTGCTTTGAGATAGCCTTTCCTTGTGATCCTGCAGTATATGCCACTAGTAATTGTTCTGTGTTTCGTAAAACTTTGCTTCTGTCCAAGTAGAATCTAAGCTGTCCATGTACGTCCAAAGAATGCAGAATTCTCTCCCCCTTGTTCTGTGGATTTGGATAAAAAGTTGGCAGATGAATAGTTTGGTTAAGACCTACACTGGACACCACCTTAGGCATAAATGTTGGGTTTGTACTCAGAGAGACCCTGTCTGGATAAAAAATGATAAAAGGTTCCACAGCCATGAGTGCCTGAAGCTCTGAAACTCATTTTGCAGAAGTTATTGCTAGGACCAGAGCTGTTTTCCAAGATAAAAACTTTATATCAGCCATAGCAGCTGGCTCAAAAGGTGGCAGGGTGAGTTTTTCCAAGACATAGTTGAGGTCCCATGCAGGCATTGGTGATCTTCTTGGAGGTCTTAAGTTTTTGGCTCCTCTGAGGTACTGTTTTAGTAAGGGATGAGAAAAGATCGGTGGCTCTGTATTGTAATGAGCCGAAATGGCAGAGGCATGAATTTTAATAAATGAAAAAGATAGGCCTTTGTCCAGCATCTCAGTTAAATATTGCAAAATCTGAGGAATATTTGGCACAGCTGTATCAGTTCCTTGTGCCTGGTTCCAAGCACAAAATCTCTTCCATTTTTCAGCAAAAGATTTTCTAGTACTAGGCCTTCTGGCCCCCAAAATGACATCCATCACAGCTTTAGTGAGAGGTGTGTTTTGTATGATTACATTATCCGCAATGCTGCCAGGTTTAAAGTCCTGAGTTGGCTGTGCAGGATCTGATTGTTTTGCTGGGACAGTAGATGAGGTATCTGAGGTAAGGTCCAAACTGGGAATTGAGACAAGCTCCTTCGTATTGGATACCAGTACTGGCGGGGTCAGTCTGGGGTACTTAGTATCATCCTTGGCTTCTCCTGTCTGACCTTTGGGAGTACTTTGGGGAGGAGAGGCAGAGGGGGAAATGCGTATACTGATAGGTTTTTCCAGCTGAAAGATAAGGCGTCCACTTTCCATGCTTGTCTGTGATAAATCCTTGTGCAGAATCTTTTTAGTTGGTAGTTGTGAGGGGAGGCAAATAGATCTATGTCCGGGCATCCCCATTTCCTTGTTATCATGGTGAAGATTTGTGGATCCAGGTGCCACTCGTGGGGATCCATGAGGTTTCTGCTTAGGTCGTCTGCCAGAGTATTTTTCCTTCCTGGCAGGAATTGTGCCTGCAGGTGTACTTGGTAAGCCAATGCTGTGTCCCACAAAGTCATGGCTATTCTGCAAAAAGGGTAAGAATGAGTTCCCCCCCGCTTGTTAATATACCACATGACCGTGGTGTTGTCTGTCTTTATCAGTAGTTGTCCTGGATGAAGTAGGTCCTTGAAGGCTGTCAGGGCATTTTGAACTGCTAGCATCTATTTTTGATTGATATGTAGATGCATTTGGTTTGAGGTCCATGTGCCCTGAATGCATCTTCCTGCCATGTGGGCCCCCCAGGCATAATCTGATGCATCCGTTGTTAGTGTTTGCCTGGCTGGGGTTAATGTGAATGGCTGTCGCTTGTTTTGGTGACAAGCCTTTGCCCATCGAAACTCCTGTTGCAGGCAGGGAATGAGAGTAATCATAGTTTCCAGGCTGTGGCAATGTTGAGTCCAAACACTTTTTAGGTACCATTGAAGTTTCCTCATATGCAGTCTTGCATATGGAATTAGTAGAATGCCATGAAGCCCAAAGCCTGCAGAATTTTTCTTGCAGATAACTGGGCCTTTGTTGCCAGCATTTTGAAATAGGTAGTCAGTTGCCTTTGTTTGTCTGGCGCGAGATAAGCCATCTGGGCAGTTGTATTTAAGCTTGCATCCAGGAATATTATATCTCTTGAGAGGGTACTAGTTTTGATTTCTTTTCGTTGACTGTGTAACCTAGGCATGTTGGAAGTCTTTTCACAAACGCCAGATGCTGTAGAAGAATGTACTTGTTCTCTGCTTGAATTAGACAGTCATCCAAGTAAGGATATATTTGTATTCCTCTTTGTCTGCAGAATGCAATTACTGGTGCCAGGCACTTTGTAAAGACACTGGGCGCAGTAGATAAGCCAAAGGGCAGTGCAGAGAATTGGTAATGCATTGAGCCAGCCTTGAATCGGGGGTATCTTCTGCATATTTGTCTGATTGGGACATGCAGGTATGCCTCTCTTAGGTCTAGAGTCACAAGCCAAGCGTTCTTGCCCAGCATGGGCAGAAGCTGCTGCAAAGTCAACATCTTGAATTTTGGTATATCCAGGAATGTGTTCAAAATAGATAGGTCCAGTATTGGCCTCCAGGCCTTGTCCTTTATGGGTACCAAGAACAGTCTTGAGTAAAATCCTTGTCCCTGCTTTTGCTCTGGTACTAGTTGAATGGCCCCCATGTCCATGAGGGATGAGACTTACTTTTGTGCCTCTGCCCACTGAGTTTTTGACAGATCTGGCCAGCTGTTTGCCTTTGGCAGGGTATGGAAATGGAACTTGTAGCCCGGTGACACGATATTTAAGACCCACTTGTCCTGGGTTATAATGTGCCAATTTTGAGAAAAAAGTGCTAAATTTCCCCCTAAGGGGGCTGCCAGGAGATAAGAGCTTGGTGCAGGCAGGGGGAAGTCATTGGGGCTGTTTCCTGAATGGTTGTGATTTGTCTTCTCCAACTTTGGAGGTAGAAGCCCCTCATTGTTCTGAGCGGAATGAACCTTGAACCTGGGATCTGCCTCTAGGGCTTCTGGGTCTGCCCCTTTGAGGTCTGTCTGACACAGGAAAGGACCAATTCTTTGTTGGCCAGTGTCTACTAAACCTGGGTGGCTGTACTTGTAAAAAATCTTTGACCGTTTTCATAGATTTAGCTTTGTCCTCCATTTTCTTTAACACCTCTTCTGCCTTAACACCAAACAAAGTATCATGCTGTAAAGGTGCATCTAAGAATTTAACTAACATGATCAGACAGATTTTGTTCCTTTAACCAAGCATGCCTCCTAATTACAGAACCTGTAACTGCGGCCCTGCAGGAGGCCTCTAAAGAATCAAAACCACATTTCAAAGTATGCTTTCCAACTTGTTCAGCTGCATGCAATAAATCCTGCATGTCCTTGTTTTCTGCACATTCAGAGTTCAACATCATTTTCTGTTTAAGCAATGCCATGACATGTTGCTAATATTTGAGCATATGAAACTGACAATTTAAGGCACTTAAAGCCAAGGTAGCAGATGTGTAAACCTTTTTCCCCCATCTATCCAGTGCCCTAGAATCTCTGTCAGAGGGGGTAGGTTTTTTTGCAGAGGAAGCCTCAACTCCTTTGGAACCCTGAGAAATAGTTTCTGGGTCTGCATCAGGGTTTTTAAAAAGGAATTTATGTGAGTCAGGAACCCTGTATTATCTGTCAGGCTTAACAGGAGCTGGAGGTAGAGAGTCAGGGGTAAGACTAGACTCTGAAAACACATAATCTACAATGACTAACACAGGTGGGATGGCTAGTGGCTTGTGTTGAGGTAGTAACAGGAAATCCCTGAGCCTCTTTTTAGATTCTGAAAAATCTTGGCTCTCCCAGTGGAAATGCTCCCTCATGGTATGTAAGGTTTCCCCAAAAGAATAGTCCTCTGGAGGAGAAGCTGAAGGAATAGATTCTTCAGCATCAGAATCCTCATAGGGGGGAAGAGAATATTCCTGATCAGAAGAGGAATCAGAAGAAATGGAAACCTGATCTGAAGATTCATAGTCAGTCCCTTGCCTAGGCCTCTTATCAAGGTAATCAAGTCTTCAGCCATTATGAGCATCTGCTTTTTGGGCATGGAGGCCTGTCCACGTGGCTCTTGAGTTTGCTTCTTTGCCTTTGAAGGTGCTTTAGTCTTTGCATTTGAAGTTGGTTTAATGTATAGATGTTTAGGTCTGAATACACCCTCAAAAGCCGGTGCCTGCTCAGCGGCTCCGGACCCATCTGAAGGAATAGCGTCTGAGGCTTCAATACCTTGAGTTTCCAGTGGTATAGCCAACTCCACGTGGGAGTCAGTAGCGGCCTGCGACTCTAAAGTAGCGGGTGTCAGGGGCTGCAAAAGCGCCTCACTGAGAACCGGCGACTGGCTTAGGAGAAGCTTCGTCGGTTTTGGGCCTCGGTTGTCTATCTTTTTCTTTGCGTTTTTTGTGAACTCCGGTAGTCAAATGGCTATCTGACGACATTTCTGGATAATTAAACCTGTGTCCAAAATAGTTTAATGCGAAATCACACCGTGGCTTAATAGTGCGTTGGTTAAATCTAGCACAAAACCAACAACCTGAAACGTTATGGTCAGGGCCTAGGCAAGGAATGCAGTAAGATTGAAAGTCCTTATGAGGTATTTGCTTCCCACAAGAAATACAATTATTAACTTTTTCTGACATCGGCCTGGAGCAAGAAAAAAGTTTCCCCAACGGGGTACTTAGCTTTATAGAAGACTTCGGATCTGAAACTCGAACTCGAAAATCTCAGGAGTCGGCCGACTGGCATTTGCGAACTGCTTCGGGCACCGCACGGCAAGAAAGACTGGAGAAAATGGTGTCGGCCACATCTTTTATACCCCTGATGACCTGATGTCAGGGAAGGGGCGACAGCAGCCGACGCAGGACCCAGGACTTTGGAATTCAGGCCGACTGAGGGCAACCTGCCAGCAGGATTACCCAAATGTAATGACTGCAATAGTGAAACACGAAGAACATCAGGAGCAGTCTACGTGTGTGTGTGTGTATATGTGTGTGTATATATATATATTTATATACATACACACACACACACACACATAGATATATATATATATATATATATATATATATATATATATATATAAAAAAACACACACAAGATTATAATATGACATACTGACTCACTGTTGTTGTTGTTTGTCTTTTGGCTTTTCCCGGTTAGGGGCTGCCACAGCAGAACTCCGGTCAGCTAATGATTGGCAGTAGATTTTCATGCACGCCGAGGTGCCAGTTCGACGTCCAACCTACAACAAAGGCACGCCCATTTACACATGTCTTTCGAACGCCCATCCAACCACGGGGAGGACATGCAGACTCCACAAAGAAGGCACTCCCCGCACTCCAGCTGAGAATCGAACGGGAGAACCTCTTGCTGTGAGTCAACAATGCTACCGCTGCACCACCGCGGATGTGACGACATACTGACTCACTAATTCATCAATATTCACAATCTTGAAAAATAAAACTGACAACACAATTCTAATACACAAAACTGCTATCATATATGCATGTATGTATATCAAAGCACAACAACAAATGAGGGGGGCAGCGCCCCCACACCCCCGCCACGTAAATATACTAATTCCGAGATCGCACTTCAGTGGGCTGAATGGTATATTTCCTTATCCCCACTGTATTGTGCTTCAGTAAACTGTCATTCGCGAAAGTGCATTCTCGCTTAAGTACACTTTCGCTAAAGTGGGTTGTGCTTTCTGATCTTCGATAAAGTGCGTTTTCGAAGAACAGAAGTAGACCTATATATATATATATATATATATATATATATATATATATATATATATATATATATATATATATATATATATATACACACACACACACACACACATATATATACATACACACACAGGTGAGGGCAAATTTCACATAAACCTTCTCAAATAAGATTCATGTACATTGGTTTTAAATATCTCAAGAATGTATTTCAGCAGTTTCTATCCAACTTTGACTTAGTAACTTCCAGTCAGCTTCCACACTTGTAAGACAGTGAGTGAATTCATATACAGGTTGCCTGATAAGTAAAGCCGTGCAAGTGCCTTGCATACTAGACAAGGCTGTCCTGACTCTTAGACTTGTCGCTACTCAGAAACACAGACAAGTTAATCATAATATCATGAGATGACAAAAGCAGGCTCAAAAGTAACCTGGTTAATTTTTTAAGTACAAAATTGAGGTCCCAAGGAGGGAGGAATAGGCTTTCTGGAGGCCTGATATGAAAGACATCTTTAAGAAATTGCCTGACCTGAAATCTAGAGGCCAAAGGAGGAGTCAAGGGCAAACTAGCAGAAACTGCTGACAGGTGAGTTTTAACTGAATAATATCCCAACTCAGCATGAAACAGATTACACAAATAAGAGTGAACCAGGGGAACCTCTGCAGATAGGGGATCCTCATGGCAAGAGAGGCACCAGACAAAAAATCTTTTCCTTTTGGTCATATATGACTTTCTTGTAGTGGGTGTCCTGGTTTCCTGCAGCACCTAAAGCATATCCTCAGAAAAGAGGTGCCTAAAAAGGATCAACCACAGCGTCATTTGAAGAGTGGACAACTGAGGTTGGATAACAGAACCCTTGCTTTGTGTGAGCAGATCCACCTAGTGAGGTAGCTTATGGTGAGTGTCCTTGGCCAAGTGAGAAAGAAGGGGGAAGAAATGCTGTCTGGGCCAAAAGGGAGCCATCAGCAAGACTTTGCTGTAACGGGGGGGATGTACAGTAATGAGAAGTTATGTACCTACCATAACGTTCCATGTTAGTTGTCTTCTCTCGCCTTCTTTCTTGCTTGATGGGTTCGGAGCCGATCCTCGGCTCCGACTCGGCACTTGCTAAGCTCGAGAGTCACTTTTACCAGCTCGAGGCAGCCCCATATCCCATGATGCAAGGCGGTAAGTACTCAGATCTCGTTTGTTGTCTATAGGCAATAACACCTAGCATAAAAAACTTCCCAAAAGGAAGAAAGAAGGCAGAGAAAAAGCCTGAAGGATGGGTTAGGAAAATCAGAACTGTATGTTCTTAAGAAGCATTCTTCCATGTAGGGAGAAAAAGGTCTGTCCAGGCCAGGGGGAAGGAAGGAGGGTCGCAAGAAAGAAGGCGAGAGAAGACAACTAACATGGAACGTTATGGTAGGTACATAACTTCTCAATGTTAAGTTGTCAATCTCGCCTTCATTCTTGCTTGATGGGACCGCGTCCCTAGCACCTCTATCCTGGGTGGCTCAATGGAACAGACTCTTGAGAACTGTAGAGCCAAAACTGGCTCTGTCCCTGGAGGCCAAATCCAATTTGTAATGAGAAACAAAGGTATGAGGAGTGGCCCAAGTGGCTGCTGCACAAATAGTGTCTAATGGAAGTCTAGCCTGAAAGGCTGTGGAAGTGGCTAACCTTCTGGTTGAATGCGCTTTAGGTTTCGAGCACAGCCGTTTTCCCCTGAGCTGATAGATTTCAGAGATGACAGAAGAAAGCCATCTAGCTAAGGTCACTTTTGAGACGGGAAGGCCTTTTTTGTTATCAGCATAAGAAATAAAGAGCTGATCGGATTTCCTGAACTGTTTTGTTCTGTCCAAATAATATCTGAGTTGGCAGTGAACATCAAGATAATGTAATTTCTGTTCCGATCTGTTTGAGTAGTTTGGGAAAAATACAGGAAGGTCAATAGACTGATTCAAATTACTCTTTGAGGCGACCTTAGGCAAAAAGGTCGGATTAGTTCTCAAGGATACTCTTGTCTTTGTGGAAGACCAAATAGGGGGGACGAACAGAGAGAGCATGAAGTTCAGATACTCTCCTAGCCGATGTAATAGCTACAAGGAATAGAGTTTTCCATGAAAGAAATTTCAGGGAACATGAAGCAGCTGGCTCGAAGGGAGGAAGAATCAAGGATGTCAGCACTAAATTTAGGTCCCATTGAAGAGGAGGACTCCTGACTGGAGGTTTCAGGAGAAAAATTCCTTTTAAGAAGGCTCTACAAAGCCTGTGGGACATAATGATGTGATCTGCGTACCCGACATGAAAGTTCGAGATAGCAGCCAACTGAACTTTGACCGTGGAAGAAGAAGAGCCCGCGTGAAAGATTTCCGCTAAGAAATCCAAAACTGCTTGGACTGGAGCAGTAAAGGGATCAATATTTTTAGCTTTTGCCCAACAAGAAAAGCGTTTCCATTTGCTGGTATAAATCCTTCTAGTAGAGGATTTTAGGGAAGCTACTATGATGTTTCTAACAGGATTAGAGATCATAGGAAGCCTGGCTAGGGAAGGAAGTGGAGCAACCATGCTGTGAGGTTGAGAGAAGGGATAGACCGGTGCAGCTGACCCGATTGATGAATCAGAAGGTCTGGTACTGGGTCCAGATGCCACGGCTGCACCAAAAGGTGACGATGGAGGAACGAGAACCAAATTTGTCGAGGCCAATAGGGAGCAATGAGAATCATTTTGGCTCTCAAAATGGTGGCTTTCTGGAGTACTTGTGGAATCAGCAGAAAAGGAGGAAATGCATAAAGAAGTCCCTGGGGCCAATCCTGGGTTAGAGCGTCTCTGGGGGGATGGCCTGGCAGTGGGAAGAGAGAAAAGAAGTCTGGGCATTTGCTGTTTTGGGGAGTAGCAAAAAGATCGCAACATGGGCGGCCCCATTCTAGAAAAATCTCCTCCACTATAGATTGTTTGAGAGACCACTCGTGAGGCATGAGAATAGCTCTGCTCAATCTGTCCGCTAAAATGTTGGTTTTCCCAGGGATATGCGTTGCTACCAGAAACCGATGAGAGGAGATCGCCCATTGCCAAAGTCTGAGAGCTTCTCGACACAAGGGGTAGGACTTGGTTCCGCCCTGCTTGTTGATATACCATACTACAGACATGTTGTCTGTGTGAACTGCAATTGTTCCCAAGGGAAGAAAGTCATTGAGGGCTTGCAACGTTAAAAGCACTGCTCTCATCTCTAGGACATTTATGTGCAGGTGGTATTCGAACGGTTGCCACGTCCATTGAACCATCCTGCCCTGATAATGACCCCCCCCCCACCCGATCAGGGAGGCGTCCGTAGTGACAGTGGCTACCGGGGCCGGGGATACAAAGGGTCTGCCTTGGTGAATCTGAGGAGAAGTAATCCACCATGAAAGATGATTCCTGCAAATCTGTGTCACCAGTATTTGGTGACGCATTGGAAGTTGTTGGTAAGACCACTGAGTGAACAACATCCACTGAAGCAGGCGCATGTAGAAGCGGGCCAGGGGAAGAAGAGTAATGGCCGCAGCCATGAGGCCCAACACCTTTAGAACCATTCTGGCTTGTACTTTTTTGCTGGCTAGGATGATCCTCACGTGACTTTGTATATCTGAGATTCTTTGGTCTGTGAGGGTTGCTGACATCCGAACAGTGTTTAAGTTTACCTATGAAAGTAATAGACTGGCAGGGCAATAAGGAGGATTTTTCGTAGTTGATCGAAATTCCCAATTGAGTGCAAAGATTTATTGTGTAATCCCTGGCTTGAAGGAGTTGATGCCTGGTGGTGGCTGAAAGGAGCCAGTCGTCGAGATATGGAAACACCTGGAATCCTTGACGTCTCAGGTGAGCCGTGACCACTGCCATACATTTGGTGAACACTCTGGGGGCTGTAGTGAGACCAAAGGGCAGGGCTCTGAATTGGAAATGACTGGACCCCAGCCGAAAGCGGAGAAATCTTCTGGAGCGTCTGTGAATTTTTATGTGATAGTACGCGTCCTGAAGATCTATTGAGCACATCCAGTTGTCCTTCTCTAGGAAGGGCAAAATTGACTGAAGTGTGACCATTCGAAATCTTGTCTTCCTCACAGACTTGTTGAGTCTGCTGAGATCCAATATTGGTCTGCAGTCTCCCGTCTTTTTGGGGACCAAAAAGAATCTTGAGTAGATTCCGGGCTCTGAATGGTCTGCTGTAACTGGCTGAATGGCTCTTTTTTGTAGAAGTTTTAATACTTCTAACTCTGCAACTTCCCTTAGACCGGGTGGTACATCTGGAAGGGAACTTGAGTGAGAGAAGGGACTTTCCTAGAAAGGAATTTTGTAACCCTCAGATATGATCGACTGTACCCATCTGTCTTGAGTGAGGGAACGCCAGGCTTCTGGGTACAGCGATAGTCTTCCCCCGACTGCCTCCAAGGATGGACAGTCGGGCAACATCTCAGGGATGCTGAAAGGGCTTGTCAGAGAGAGGCTCTCTGCTTCCCTGGTTCTGTGGACCCCTCTGCCTCTAGAGCGGCGTCTGTTGTTATTACCCCCTCTGCCTCTAGGGGTAAACTGACCACGTGTATCCGGCGTGACTCCTTGGGATTTGCGGAACCACATCTTTTCACCCTTCTGTCCTTTAGGGTAAGGACTAGAAGGGGTGGAAAAACGGACCCCTATGGCAGAAAGAGTCTTGCCGTCCTGTTCACACCTGGTCAATGTATCCTTCACTTGAGGGCCAAACAAAGCTGACCCATCAAAGGGAGAGTTTGTGAAAGACGCCTTAAAGGGATCTGCAAAATTACAGAGCTGCATCCAGGCTTGGCGTCTAAGAGCCACCCCTGTACCTGCGGCTCTACTCGCTCCATCTGCTGCATATGATATCAGTCGCATGGAGGAGTTAGCAATAGAATTAAGGATTCCTAGCTGCGAAGCAATTTTTTCTTGAGCCCCTGCAGCCGTAGGATCCTGTACTACTTCACCTAGTTCCTTAAGGATGTCCCTTTGGAGTCTGGTGAAGTGAGATAAGTAGTTCAGCGAGCGCATAGCAAAGGTCGCTGAAGAGAACATCCGCTTACCATACCTATCCATGGTCCTAGAATCCTTATTAGGAGGATGGACAGGTACGGAAGGATCTGCAAGTTCCTTCTTAGTGGCAGCCGCCACCACCATGGCATCAGCAGGGACACCTTTCGTAAGGAATTGCTTATCCGAAGGGGCAGTAATAAATTTAGACGGCCTCCTAGGAACTGGCTCTACAGAGTCAGGAGCAGCCCAAGCCTTTCGAGCAACAACCTCCATAAGGGGGTCGAAAGGCGGAGACACCCAGGAGGTGGAGGGCCGAGATCCAAACGCCTCTAGGTATACCGACTCATCCTCAGAGGGATTTGTGGAGGGCCAGTTTCCCCTCTGTTTTAGGAGTTCTAGGATGTCTGAAAAGGAGACATCCTCAGAGGGGGATCTTGGGGATCCCTCCGACTCATCTAAGTCGGTATCTGAAGTGATAGACTCAGAGGAGTCTAGGTGTTTCCTCTTACAAATCCTCTTGCGCGGAGGATCTCCTGACTGATCAGGAGAATCCTCGGAAGAGGGGGTTATTCCCAGTGGGGAAACCTGAGGCAGAGGATCTCTGGGTCCGGGAGCAAGAGAGATGGCAGAGATATCGACAGGCACTGTAGAGGGAGGAGCTAAGGGAATAGACTGCTGGCTGAGCCCAGTGGCCAGCACACTCTTCATCACCTCGAAGGCCCCCCTCCCAGGGAGGCCCGTGAGAACCCATTCCGAAGAAACCGGAACGCCAGGGCCCACCGAAAAGGAAGGCTCCGACGCAGATGTCGGAGCCGAGCTCACCAAGGCCGAGGCTCCAAGGGGAAGAGTGGGGTCGGACAAGGGTCCGATGCCACTCACCCCCTCGGAGGAGACCAGGGAAGCCCGACCACCGAATCCCTCTAAGGAAGGTCTCGAAGAGGAGATGAGTAGATGCTGAGGGTGCAGAAGGGGGGGGGTATCCGCCCCTCAGCCATAGCAGAAACTATCCCCGCAGATTCCAGCTCCAAACTCTGAGGTAGAGTCGAAGGAGGAACTTCAAGAGGGTGTGGACTAATAGTCGTCTGTTGAGACGGACTATGCAGCATCTGGGCCAGTGCCTGTGATTTCAATAATCTACTGACCACCCTCTCTAAATCATGGTCAGAAAGCCTGGATGACCTAGATGATCGGCTCCGATGGCTCCGTTCCAAGAGGAGAGGTGAGGCCGGAGCCGAGAGTATCGGTTCCAAGGAAGGGGACCTGGACCTCTTCCTCGAAGGAACCATCGGAGCCAAAGAAACCATAGATGCAGTCGGAGCCGAGGACTTTTCGGCTCCGACAAAAGGTCTCGATGCATCGGCTCCAGCCGGAGCCGATACAGACATGACAGTAACAGTGTAGCCTGAGCCACATGGTGGTCGGAGCCAGTCGGAGCCGACACAGATGTGACTGAAACAGTATCGGCACCGATAGCCATTGGTGCCGAATGCTTTTGTAAACCAGGATCGGCTCCAGCTGGAGCCGATCTCGACTCCGAAGGAGTCGGAACCGAGGCCGCAGGCTTGGACACAGAAGCCTGGGCCTTGGAAGACTTTGAAGTCTTGCTCAGAGCCGATTTAGCCGGAGAGCCCTCCGGTTTAAGACGACCCCTTAAAATCAATTTATTTCTCCTCTCCTGCAGGACTCTCTGGCTAAAAGAATGACAAATCGCATCGAGGATCGGCTCCGAACCCATCAAGCAAGAATGAAGGCGAGATTGACAACTTAACATCATCCCCTTTCAAGGAAAAGATAGGACTTCCACTTCCCAAGCCAGAGAACTGGGAATCCTGGAACAGAACAGAGGAAGTTGTCTGTTAAGAGGTGGGCAAAAACATCTCCCTGAGGAGTACCCCACCGATGGACAATGTCCTGGAATACATCTCTGTGAAGCATCCATTCATGAGCTTGTGCTCTAGACCTGCTCAAGACACCTGCTACTAGACTGCCATCTGAGAGAATGTAAACTGCCTGAAGAGTCACTTGACACTTGATAACTAGATTCCAGACCTGAAGAGCTCTGCAAAGACGACAGGACCTTATGCCCCACTGCTTGTTGACATACCACATTACTGTGTTACAGTCTGTGGAAACTTTGAGAAGCCTGGCAAGAAAGAGGGAATGAAAGGCTTGCAGAGCCCTCATTTTCTTTATGATGATGTGGTCTGACTTCTGAAGAGAAGGCCAGAGACCCTAAAGCTTTAAGGGACCACAGGGGGCACTCCACTCCCTGTCTGAAGCATATGTCAAGTGCTCCCGCGTGGGAAATGGAGCTTGAAAAGAAATTCCTGAATTGAGAGAAAGTTGATGAGTCCACAACACTGAAGCTCGAGCTTGAGACAGGGAAGAAAAGATACTGGGAATTCCAGGGTTGACCATGCTGAAGCCACATTGATTGGAGAAAACACTGCAGCTTCATCCTATAGAACCTAGAAAGAGGAAGCATGGGGATGGTGGAAGCCATGAACCTAGATCCCTGAGAAACTTTCTGGATGCGACAAACACCAGGGGAAGGAGGGACTGAAAAAAGGTCATTACAACCAGAGCCTTGGGGACAGGCAGAGATGTCAATGTGAGAACTCTGAAGTCTGAAGCGGAGGAAAATATGTTACTGGGAAGATGTCAGCACTGATTTCTGGAGGTTTATGGTGAATCCCAAACTGTGTAAAAGGAAAGTAGAAAACTAGAGATCCTGAAGCAGACTGCTGGGGTAAGCAGCTTGAATAAGGAGAGCGTCTAGATAGGGAAAAATCTGAATACTTCGAATCCTGCAAAAGGTAATAACAGCAGTGAGGCATTTGGTGAATACCTTGGGGCAGTTGAGAGGCCAAAGTGCAAAGCAGAGAACTGAAAATGCAAGATAGAGGGTCAGAAACAAATAAGATGGATGAGAATGTGAAGCCATGCATCCTTGAGATCCAGGGATACCAGAACGGCCTGCAGAAGATGAGGAAACAATGTCTGAAGAGAGACAACATCTGAAAGGAAGGAATCTTGAGAAAAAAGTGTTCAGCAGGGAAAGATCCAGAACTGATCTCCATGTACCCTCCCCTCTGTGGGACCAGAAACATTCCGGAATAGTCCCTTCCCTACCTGGGTGGGAGACACAGCTTTAATGGTGCTCTGAGCCAAAAAACAGTAGAGCACCTCTGGAAAATGAGAGAACTGTTCCCAAGGAGGTTGAGGGATGCCTGAAAAGGGAGGAAAGGACTTCTAAACCATGAAATATCCCTGGCAGCTAATGGACAGAACCCAAGAGTCTGAGTGATTCTTAGCCAGTTTGGAAGAGACAGGGAAATATGGAGGGACGAAGGAATCTGGCCAAGGGAAGGAGGAAGCAAAAGTACAGTTTTGTACCTACCATAAATGTAGATGTCCGATAGGTATGCAGCTGCAGTCATCACATATGGGTTGTCCTGCCTCAGGCAGCCCTTCGGTCGGCCGGATTCCAAAGTCTGGGTCTGGCGTCGGCTGATGTCGCACTTTCCCCGACATCAGAGCGTCTGGGGTATAAAAGCATCAGCCGACGCCATTTTCCTCAGTTTTTCTTGCCCCAGATGCCAGGTGCCCTCTAAGGAAGGCTAAAAATTTTGAGATATGCATTGCAAAAACAAATCCAAACATGCACAGTACTATAAAAACAAATACACCATAATAGATCCCCCCAGCTAGCTATAAGAGGGGTAAGTACCCAAGAAGTATACCACAGAGGGGAAGGAGGGAGGGTAAACCTGACTGCAGATGCATACCTATCGGACATCTGCATTTATGGTAGGTACAAAACTGTACTATGTCCTTCAAGGATGCATCTGCAGTCATCACATATGGGTAGAATACCATAGCCAATCTGGGGGTGGAGGTACTAAGTAAAGGATGGTGTAGCTAAGATGCCCTGCAGGACTGCCGTAGCAAAGCCTGCTCTGGATCTGGAGTATAAAGGTAAATTGTAATGCTTGGCAAATGTATGCACGGAGCTCCATGTAGCAGCTTCTAAAATGTCCTTGGTAGCCACCCCTCTTAGGAAGGCTGTGGTGGTGGCTGTGGCTCTCGTGGAATGAGGTCTAATGTCAGCTGGCACAGCTTTTCCATGGAAGGAGTAACAAAAACAAATGCAATTTCCTATCCATTTTGAAATTGTCTGTTTGGAAATTGCTTTTCCTTGCGCCCCAGCAGCATATGCTACAAACAGCTGGTCAGTATTTCTGTAACTTTTAGTTCTATCCAAGTAGTAGCGCAACTGTCTGTGTATGTCCAGGGTGTGCAGACGTTTCTCCCCTTTATTTTGTGGTTGTGGGAAGAATGTAGGCAAGTGAATAGCTTGGTTCAAAGATACCCTGGATACCACCTTTGGCATAAATGTAGGACTGGTTCTCAATGAAACTCTGTCCTGATGAAAGATAAGAAATGGCAGAACTGCCATTAGAGCTTGTAACTCAGATACTCTTCTTGCTGAGGTTATGGCCAGAAGGAAGGCAGTTTTCCAAGACAGAAACTGTAGATCTGCAGATGCTGCTGGTTCAAAGGGAGGAAGTGTTAGTTTTTCCAACACGAAGTTAAGGTCCCAAAGTAGGTAGAGGTGGTTTCCTTGGAGGCTTGATGTTTTTGATTCCTCTTAGAAACTGTCTTAGGAGAGGATGAGAGAAGACAGGTGGATTAACATTGTATTCTGCTGAAACTGCTGAGGCATGTATCTTAATGGAAGAGTAAGACAGGCCGTTGTGGAACAATTCTGCCAAATATTCCAGTATATGTGCCATGTTCATCACTGTCACATCTAGGCCCTTTGTTGTGTTCCAAGTGTGAAATCTTTTCCATTTTGCTGAATATGCCTTCCTTGTGGAAGGCCGTCGAGCTTCCATAATGATATCCTTCACTCTCTGGGATAGCTTATCCTGAGGAGGAGTCATGGTATTTTCCAGGCAGTTAGCTGCAAGGTTTTCAGGTTGGAATGCATAGTCTTGAAATTGTGCTGCGTCAGTAGAAGTGGCCATAGGGGGAGAGGACACGGTTTCGTCTGTGACATGCTCTTTAACAGTGGGTACCAGTGCTGTCTTGGCCAGTTTGGAGCTATCAGAATCACTCTGGGCTGCTCTGCCCTGATCTTCAGTAAGACCTTGGTCATTAATGGGAGAGGTGGAAAAGCATACACTGTTAGAGCTTTCCAGCTGAAAGAGAGAGCGTCCATTTTCCATGCTTGTGGGTGGTATGTCCTTGAGCAGAATTTCTTCAGTTGATGATTGTGGGGGGAGGCGAACAGATCTATTTCCGGCCTTCCTCATGATTGTGTTATGAGTAAGAAAAATGTCTGGGTGCAGCCTCCATTCGTGTGCATCCATGATATTTCTGCTTAAGCTGTCTGCCAGTATATTGTCTTTCCCTGGCACGAACTGGGACTGCAGCTGTATATTGAGTTTCAAGGAAAGTTCCCATAGATTCATTGCCAGTCTGCAAAGAGGGTAGGAATGGGTGCCTCCTTGCTTGTTTATGTACCACATAACTGTGGTGTTGTCTGTCCTTATGAGTAGGTGGCCTTGATGAAGAAAAAGTTTGAAGGCCTTGATTGCTTGTATCACTGCCAGCATTTACTTTTGGTTTATGTGCATGCGCAGCTCTTTTTGTGACCATAGCCCTTGGATACATCTGCCCTCCATGTGAGCTCCCCAACCTTGGTCTGAAGCGTCCGTAGTGATAGTTTGGTTGGCTCTTGGCTTGCTGAAGGGCAACCTGCTGTTCGACTGGCAGGCTTGAGCCCACCACAGAAATTCCTTTTGGAGGCATGGAATGAGTGGGATCAAAGTTTCTAAGCTGTGACTGTGCTGAGTCCATAAACTCCTTAGGTACCATTGTAATTTTCTCATATGCAGCCTTGCTTGTGGGATCAGAAGAATGCAAGATGCCATGTAACCCAGGGCCTGCAAGATTTTCCTTGCAGTCAGCTGAGTTTGTCTTGTCAGATTCTTGAAGTAATCCGGTAGTTGTTTTTGTTTTTCTTCTGTGAGAAAGGCCATTTGGGTGGTTGTGTCTAGATCCGCACCCAGAAAAGTTATTCTTTGGGATGGAACAAGTCTTGATTTGTGGATGTTGACTGTATATCCCAAGGCCTGCAGAAGGTGGATGGCATAATCCAAGTCCTTTAACAAAGTTTGCTTGCTGTCCGCTTGTATAAGGCAGTCGTCCAGATATGGGTAAATTTGAATCCCCTGAAGTCTGCAATGTGCAATTACTGATGCCAGGCATTTCGTGAATACTCTGGGCGTGGTAGATAAGCCAAAGGGCAATGCTGAGAATTGATAATGCTCTGACCCTGCAAGAAATCTGAGGTGTCTTCTGCCACTTTGTCTGATAGGGACATGCAGGTATGCCTCCTTGAGGTCTACAGTCACCAGCCAAGACCCCTTGCCCAGCATGGGAAGGAGTTGCTGTAGAGTCAGCATTTTGAATTTTAGCACAATGAGGTAAGTATTCAGTGCGGACAAGTCGAGAATAGGCCTCCATTGATTTTCTTTTCTTGGAACAAGGAATAATCTGGAGTAAAATCCTTGGCCTTGTTCTGAAAGAGGAACCTTTTCTATAGCTTTCATTTGTATTAAGTTGGAAATTTGTTTCAAAGCCTCTGCCCTCTGATTTGGTGGCAGGTCTGGCATGCCTTTTCTTTTGGCAATGTGTGGAAATGGAACCTGTATCCTTTGTCTATTATTTGCAGTGTCCATGTGTCCCTTGTAATGCTGTGCCAATTTTTTGAAAATAAAGAAAGCTTTCCGCCCAAAGGTGCTTCTAATTGAGCCCTGGTGGTGAGTCAAAACAAAGTCATTGAGTCTGTCCTGGTGTAGCAGTTGTAGTTCCTGCACTACCTCTCTGGTTGGGAGGCTGCCATTGACGGCCTCTGTAGGAGCCTCTAGCTTGCCCTCTACCTCTGGCATGCCTATTCCTGCCTCTCTGAGATCTGTCTGAGTCCGGAAAGGACCAATTCTTAGTAGGACAATTTCTGCTGAATCTTGGTGGTTGGACTTGCAGAAAATCTTTGACTGTTTGCACAGATTTTGCCTTTTCTTCAAATTTCTTTAAGACCTCTTGAGCCGTGGAACCAAATAATTTTTGCTTTTCCATAGGAGCATCCAAAAGCTTAGCTTTAACATGGTCTGGCAGAGATTGTTCCTTCAGCCAGGCATGCCTACGTATGACTGCACCTGTCATAGCTGACCTACATGAAGCTTCCAATGCATCATAACCACACTGTAAGAAATGGTTACTAACCTGCTGGGAGTTGTGTACCAGATCCTGAAGGGATTTGCGATCAAGGGGTTCAGAAGAAGACAGTTTCTTATGCAATTCATCTAACAAATACTCTTGGTACTGTATCATATGAAATTGACAATTTAATGCCCTCATGGAAAGAGTTGCAGAAGTATACACTTTCTTACCCCATCTCTCTAAAGCTCTGGACTCCCTTTCAGAGGGTAGAGGATTTCTAGCAGTGGCAGCTGCAACCCCTTTTGGGCCCTGGGAAATAGTTTCTGGATCAGCAGAGTGGGCCTTGTACAGGTGTAGATGTGAGTCCGGGACCCTGTAGTACCTATCAGGTTTGGCAGGAGCCGGAGGGAGAGAGTCAGGGGCTGTACTAGCAGAGTACACATCATCAATAACATTCAATACAGGAGGTATAGCTAAAGACCTATGCTGAGGTAAATGTAAAAAGGTCCTTAATCTCTTTCTAGAATCAGAGAATTCCTGACCCTGCCATTGAAAATGTTCTCTCATAGAGTGTAATGTCTCTCCAAAGGAAAACTCCTCAGGAGGGGAGGCCGAGGGAATAGATTCTTCAGCATCAGAATCCTCGTAGGCCGAATAAGCCTCCTCCTGGTGGTCTGACAGAGTAGAGCCATCAGTGGACTCATCTGAGGAGTGGGGTCAGAGGGCTCAACCCTGGGCCTTTTGTCTGGAGGTGGTTGAGAGCCCCTGTCCGGATGAGGTTGAGAACCTCTAATTAAGGAGATAAGATCCTCTGCCAAGCTAAGAATCTGAGAGCCAGTAGAAGGTCTCTGAGAGGTAACCTTGGGAGGCAAAGCTTTAGTAAGTTTAGCAGCTTTAGCCCTAGAGAAAGCCTTAATGGACATGGATGCAGGAGGTCTGGCTGCACCATGTGCAGGAGTAGATTTGTCTAAAGGAATGGTGTCGGAAGGTTCCTGGACACCAGTTTCAGAAGGTAATTCAATAACCGACTCGGCCGGGGCCTCCGGGGCCGAGGTAGTTGGTTGTGCGGTTTCGGTAATCGGAAGTACCAAGGACTCGGTTCCAGCCGAGACTGAGACACTCGCGGTAGGCCTGACCGTGGTTTCAGCCGAAACCACGGCCCGCGTGTGTCGGTCCTTGTCCTTCCGTTTCTTAACTAAATGCGAAGTCGGAGTCTCCGACGGCAACTTGTAAGCAAAACTAGCCCCAAAGAATTCCTCTGCAAACTCCGACCGACGTCTAAGAGTTCGTCGGTTGAAGGAAGCACAGGCTGAACAGGCCGAGACGTCGTGGTCTGGGCCTAGGCAGGGGAGGCAGTAAGAGTGGAAATCCTTATGAGGTATTTGTTTCCCACAAGTTAAACAATTATTAACTTTATCTGACATCGGCTGAGGCAAGAAAGAGTCCCCAACGGGGTACTTAGCTTTTGATGTCTTCGGTAGCTGAATCACAGGAGCTGGCCAACCGGCACTTGCGAACTGCTTCTGCTTCGGGCACCACGCGGCAAGAAAGACTGAGAAAAATGGCGTCAGCTGATGCTTTTATACCCCAGACGCTCTGACGTCGGGGAAAGTGCGACATCAGCAGAGGCCAGACCCAGACTTTGGAATCCGGCCGACCGAAGGGCTGCCTGAGGCAGGACAACCCATATGTGATGACTGCAGATGCATCCTTGAAGGACATCCATCAAACAGAACCAGGCTTGTCCTGAAAAGAAGTTTTTGGGAAGCACGAGTCTGATAAGAGTTAGCAGGAGTCACACGCCTAGAACTCTTCTTGCCCTTGGGAGGAGGACAAGACTGTCTATGAACAAAGGCAGACTTGGAAGGACAGTTGCTCTGAAATTTAGGAATGGGAGAAACAAAAATATGTTTCAGCTCCTGCAAGGCTTTGCCTTGGTCTTGGAGGGACTTGAATAAAGAAATATTATCTAAAGCAGTACCCAAATGTTTGGCTTTAATATCAGGCAAAGCCTGAAGACAAAGCCAAGAATTAAACTTCATAACTGAAACAAAGGCATAAGCCCTGGAAGAAGCATCAGCCATATTATAGTTACATCTGATTGAATGGCAGGCAACTTGTGAAGAGGAACCCAGCAGGGAAAGGTTGAAGCCTTCTCCTCAGACTAAGGGTCAGAAACCATCTTTGAAACTTGAAAGATGAAAGCCAAAACATACCTGGTCATACGGGTCTGGTAGTTAATGGCCCAAAATGACAAAGTGACAGCAGTCTAAACTTTCTTGCCCACCCTTTCCATGGCCCTACCATCCCTATCAGAAGGCAACAGCTTGGTGGAGTGCAACATCTTGGTTTGTTAGAAGAGGCTAACACCACAGAAGGATCAGCAGGAGGCCATTTATATAGAAATCTGCACTCCTTGGGGAACTGACAACCTGACTTCTTAGGTCATGAGGTGGAGACTTAGGGGCTCTAGACGCTGATGAAAAGGTATCCAAAAGGGGAGCCAGGACAGGAGAGAAGAGCACGAGACCCCCCCCTGTAGGAACTCATATTATCTTTTCTGAATATAAGAGAGAAAAATCCTACTTAACAGTGTCTGCCATACAGGCAATGGTGTAGCCAAAAGAAAGCTCTAAAAAATGTCTGGACTTCAGGGATCCTCTTCCTCTAAACCATAGTCCAAGGGGGAAGAGATTTTGGAAAAATAAGTCAGGGATTCTTTCCAAGTCGACATCCTCATCCGAGGAACCCAGTACACTAGGCTTCTTGAGTGGAGTGGAAAGCCAGGGAAGAGAAGGAACACAGACCCCTTGAGGTGCCTTCAACGCCATCAAAGCATTAAATAAACCTCGAGTGAAATACTGCATTCTCATTGGTGATCCTTCACACCAGGGGAAATGTGCTTCATCTTTTGTTTCTTTTTCTGTGGGATGTCTGCCCAAAACACACTTGGCAATTCAGACCACTGACATCATTCTATTATGGCAGTAGGAATCTCCTCCCGCACCAAGATCTGAGGAACTCCCCTTGGTCTTTAATCAGCTTTGGTTCCCCTTCAACATCAGGAACAGAAATTTGCCAAACCAAGGGTGTGTGAGAAGCCAGAGCCATGCCAGCCTTCAATGGGGTCACAGCAGAGGAATCTGAAGCAAGCATCAGATAGCCCTTTGAGCTTGCACGAGCCTCAACAGAGATGTCTGCAGGAGGCTAGACAGCAGCCACATCAGACTTAATTTTTTTGACCTTCTTCCTGGCAGATGGCTGGCCCTCAGGATGGGAGTATTCCACCATATAATGTGAGACGTTGGCTCTCCAGGTACACGGATAAAGAAGGGCGGTGACTATATAGGGTCTAAGGCACAAATGCTTGAAAGACATAACACTGCACATTATCACGGGAAGCACCTTAAAAAAAAAAAAAAAAAAAAAAAAAAAAAAAAAAAACTCTGCTGGGGACTCTGCCTGCCATACTGACATTTTCCCTTTCAAATGACATGAACACAACCACATCAATAAGGAAAGGAATAAAAGAAACTCCAAACAGGGCACTTACCCTGAAACATGACTTAATAACCAGCACAACAGAAGGGCATTCATACCAACATCTGATAATGGTGTTCACAAAGGCAGTTTGGTGGAAAAGAAGTTCTGAGTGTTTGCAGCCATACTTCATCTTTGTGTCCTATGTCTTTCACAGAGAGTATGTGTGTGATATACAGCAAATACAACCGCTGAATTTTGGTATACTGGCTGGATGTTGAGCTGTCCTTGGCAGGAATTCATTTAGGTGAAGTATGCTGCAACAGTGATATGAAAGGACATCAAAAGAGAAGACCACAGCCAGTTCCCCTAGAACAGCAATTTTTATTTTTTCATGTATTCGTTGTTCTACCCATGGCGTGTGCACCCTAAGCCCTCCTGTAACCTACTTGGCTCACTCATTTCTTCATGGACCCAAGAGACCATCATCCAGACAGCTATCATGGTTATATACTTAACCCCACAAACCTAACAGTTTGATGATCTTCTGGGTGTCAGTCACGTACCAGTTTGGGCTGCCTCTCGTCCCCCTAAAGTCTGGTGATCCAGCATCAGCTGCTCTCTTCCACCTTTCTTGGCAAGTTCCTCAAACACTGAAACTATTGATTGAATGTGGATCAGCTAAATTTTAGTTGAGGGTTTATCCTTCAGTGCCAGAGAGCAACTGTAATATAACTTTTTGTGCCCCTTACTTTCTTGCATGCTTCACAGAAGCAACTCTGAAACACAACTGCAAACTAGTCTGTTAAACTGAATGAGTTGATAAATACAAGCAAATCTATTTTGAACTATATAGCATAACATCACAAACAGATAGCCACTTTATAAGAAGCCATAGCAATACCGTAACTGGCTGATCATTCCATAGTAAGAAGCCTTCCAGTTAGGAACCACTAAACATATACAACAGCAGCCTACATGCAATGACATGCATAAGAGAAATATTTTGGCTACCAGCCTTTCAAACATTCTGCAACTGATCCTAACAAACAACTGCTTTCTGCAACAGGTGCCTCCGAAGCTTACTTACTTTACAGGTTCATCATTCTGGATCCTGGGCAAGTTAAGTGTGAACAATCCATTCTCAATGAATTTGCTTGAGAAGGCTGGCTTAGCCTGCAACACATTGGGAGCAGTGCGTATGTTGACCAGGTGTTGTAGTCCTCCTGCACTGCTGCCACGATTCATCAGCACAAAGGAGTAATCTGTATCCGGCTGTAGATTAGTAATCAGCTTCCTCTTAGACTGTCCTTCTACTTCAACACTCTGACCATTGTACAAGATCTAGAGAGAAAACAATGAATGAATGATGTCAGATTGCTTGACAAACACTAAACTTAAAGACAAACAAATACATGTGCTTTCTATTTTAGCCTATCTCCCTACTACATCAATATCATATGGAATTAACTTCTATCACTACACTTCACCCCCTCCCCCCATTATTTTCTCAACCACATGCACCTCCTACACCCAACACTACACCATCACTCTGTTAGGTTACACCCTTACTCACATTGATCCTTTCATGCCCTGTAAAACCTAACCTCATTAGTTAATTTCTTTTCTTTTATCTTCATGTATTTTTTGATCCACATTATTGTTTCTGCCCTACGGTCATAGCTTTATGCATTTTTGTTCAAATAATCACAACTTCCTTTAATCAGCAATACTATAACCAGTACTGTAACCACTGCTTCATATTTTTTTTTTCAAAATAAAATGTATTTCAACAGTCCATTTATCTGAAAGTGACTGTGTCAAAAAACTGTAAAGTATACTACACATCTGTTTGCAATTATTAGTACTGCATTTCCTGTGCTGCAAATGAAAATGGTCAAACAGTCTCTTACCTAGACAATGAATGATAGCTAATATAACCTCTAAATTAAATGATTTACAGCAAGTCCTTACCACAGTTAGACAAGGAGTGGTTCTGTTCCAAATTTATGCCAGATAAGGTTTCCACCTTTTCAACTGTCTGAAGTGGGACATTATAGAAAATAATATAATGCAAAACAAACTATACCAACAACCAGTGCAAAAATAAGTTTGCTCTTGTAAAATTTTATTTGATTCTGTTGTTTCATATAACATTAAGGGGTTTCAGATACAAAATAACTGCTGTATACAACTACTAGAGGAAATTTAGGAAATACTTTCACCCTAAACCTAGGTTAAGTTTTGAGTGAACATGAAAAGGGTAGGAAAAAAGAAGTTATGTACTCACCGTAACGTTCCATGTTTGTTATCCATCTCATCATTCATTTTTACAATGTTGGGTTTAGAGCCAATCCTCAGCTCTGGCCCGGCCGAATACTTAGCTGAAAGTCTCAAACCTGGCTCGTGGCAAGAAGGTATCCCACAATGCAGTGGTGCAATTCCCTAGATCTTGTTTGCTGCTAATATTGAACGATATGTACACTATATACATATCTACAAACATATACATATAAACATATATCCAAGTCCATACTATATGTACTGGAAGGAGAAACAAGCGGAGACAAAGAAAGTACAGTTTTGTACCTACCATAAATGTAGATGTCCGATAGATATGCAACTGCAGTCATAACATATGGGTTGTCCTGCCTTAGGCAGCCCTCGGTCGGCTGGATTCCAAAGTCTGGGTCCGACGTCGGCTGATGTCGCATTTCTCTCCGACGTCAGAGCGGCTGGAGTATATAAGCATCAGCCGACGCCATCTTCTTCAGTGTTTCTTGCCCCAGATGCCAGGTGCCCTCCAAGGAAGGCTGTAATCAAATTGGAAGACAATAATATGTTTCCAGACAATAAATAAGCAATAAACAGATACACCATAACAGATATCCCCAGCTAAGGATAACAGGGAGAGGAGTGGACCCAAGGCATAGAGGGGAAGGAGGGAGGGAAAACCCGACTGCAGTTGCATATCTATCGGACATCTACATTTATGGTAGGTACAAAACTGTACTATGTCCTTCAAGAATGCAACTGCAGTCATAACATATGGGTTGAATACCATAGCTTAGCTGGGGAGGTGGTATGCTCTAAGAAAAGGATGGTGTAGCTATCAATCCCTGCAGGACTGCGCACGCAAAGCCTGCTCTGGATCTGGAATATAAAGGGAGGTTGTAGTGTTTGGAAAATGTATGCACGGAGCTCCATGTAGCAGCTTCTAGAATGTCTTTTGTAGGCACCCCTCTTAAAAATGCTGTAGAGGTGGCTGTAGCTCTGGTGGAGTGTGGTCTGACATTGGCTGGCACACTCTTTCCATGGAAGGAATAACAGAATCTGATGCAATGTCCAATCCATTTTGAAATTGTCTGTTTGGAAATTGCTTTTCCTTGTACTCCAGGCGCGTAAGCTACAAAAAGCTGATCAGACTTCCTACTGGTCTTGGTTCTGTCTAGGTAGTAGCGAAGTTGTCTGTGTATGTCCAAGGTATGTAACAGTCTTTCCCCTTTGTTCTCAGGATTGGGAAAGAAAGTAGGCAGGTGAATTGCTTGATTTAAAGAAACCCTAGATACCACTTTTGGCAGAATGGTAGGGTTGGTTCGTAGGGAGACCCTGTCTCTGTGAAAAGTTATGAACGGTGGTATTGCCATTAAGGCCTGTAATTCCGAAACCCTTCTTGCTGAGGTAATGGCCAGCAGGAAAGCTGTCTTCCAGGAAAGAAATTGTAAATCCACAGAAGCTGCTGGCTCGAAGGGAGGTAGAGTCAATTTTTCTAGGACAAAATTGAGGTCCCAAGCTGGTACTGGCGCCTTTCTTGGGGGCTTTATATTCTTGATTCCTCTAAGAAATTGCCTTAACGAAGGATGTGAAAACACAGGTGGATCAGTGTTGTATCTAGCTGAGATAGCTGAAGCATGTATTTTTATGGAAGAGTATGAGAGTCCGTTATGTAGCATATCTGCCAAGTATTCCAGAATGAGTGGAATGCCCAAAAGTGATGCATCATGACCCTTGTTGGTATTCCAAATGCTGAATCTCTTCCATTTGGCTGAGTAAGCCTTTCTGGTGGATGGTCTGCGGGCTTCTGTTAGTATCCGCTGAACTTCCTTGGAGAGAGGTAAATTGGGGTTATTTATGGGATTTCCCAAGCTGTTAGCTGTAGCGTCTGGATGTTGGGATGAACTGTCCTGAAGTTGTGTTGAGTCAAAAGTTGGGGCCATTGTGGAAGGGCCCACGTTTTGTTGTGACATATGCTCCGTAGTAGTGGGTACCAGTGTTGTCTTGGCCAGTCTGGAGCTATTAGGATCCCCTTCGGCTGCTCTGCTTTGATCTTTAATAACACTGTGGTCATCAGTGGCAGAGGTGGAAATGCATAAATTATTAGGGAGCTCCAGTTGAATGAGAGGGCATCTATTTTCCATGCTTGTGGATGATATGTCCTTGAGCAGAACTTTTGTAAGTGATGATTGAGGTGGGAGGCAAATAGGTCTACGTCCGGCCTGCCCCATGTCGAGGTGAGTCGTATAAAGATGGGTGGATGTAGCCTCCATTCGTGGGGGTCTAGGAAATTCCTGCTTAGACTGTCCGCCAGAACATTGTCTTTGCCTGGAACAAACTGGGATTGTAACTGTATGTTTAGACCCAGTGATTTTTCCCAAAGATTCATTGTCAGTCTGCAAAGGGGGTAAGAATGAGTGCCCCCCTGCTTGTTTATGTACCACATCACAGTGGTGTTGTCTGTCCGTATTAGTAGGTGGCCTTGTTGAAGTTGTTGTCCAAAGGCCTCGATGGCATGCATTACTGCTAGCATTTCTTTTTGGTTGATATGCAGATGTGTTTCCTTTGGAGACCATTGCCCTTGAATACATCTGCCCTCCATGTGCGCCCCCCATCCAAGGTCTGAGGCGTCTGTGGTCATGGTCTGTGTTATCTGAGGTTTTTTGAACGACATACCTGTGTTTGACTGGCTTACTGTGGCCCACCATAGAAATTCCTTTTGAAGACATGGAATAAGTGGAATAGTTGCTTCTAGGTTGTTGCTGTGTTGAGACCATAAGCTTTTTAAGTACCACTGAAGCTTTCTCATGTGTAGTCTTTCTAGTGGAACCAGGGGAATGCAGGATGCCATGTAACCCAGGGCCTGTAGGAAACTCCTTGCAGTCATCTGGGTGAGCTTTGCTAAAGTTTTGAAGTAATGAGTTAACTTCTTTTGCTTGTCTTCTGTCAGGTAAGCCATTTGAGAGGCTGTGTCTAGTTTGGCTCCTAAGAAGGTTATTTGCTGGGATGGCTGAAGTCTTGACTTTTGAAAGTTGACTGTGTATCCCAGAGCCTGTAGCAAGTGTATGACATAATTCAAGTTTTTTGTCATGGTTAGTTTGTTGTCCGCTTGTATGAGGCAATCGTCCAGGTACGGGTAGATTTGAATCCCCTGGAGCCTGCAATGAGCAATTACTGATGTCAGGCATTTCGTGAATACTCTGGGCACAGTAGATAAGCCAAATGGCAATGATGAGAATTGATAATGCTCTGGCGCTGCAAGAAATCTGAGGTATCTTCTGCAGCTGTGTCTGATAGGGACATGCAGGTATGCCTCCTTGAGGTCCAGAGTAATCAGCCAAGACCCCTTGCCCAGCATGGGAGGAAGTTGCTGTAGAGTCAGCATTTTGAACTTTGGTACTATGAGAAAAGTGTTTAAAGCGGACAAGTCCAGTATTGGTCTCCATTGAGTTTCTTTTCTTGGAACAAGGAACAGTCTTGAATAAAACCCCTGACCTTGTTCTTGTTGTGGAACTTTTTCTATTGCTTTGATCTGAGCAAGCAGAGAAATTTGCTTGATAGCCTCTGCCCTCTGATTTTGTGGAAGGTTTGGCACGCCTTGTTTTCTTGGCAAGGTATGAAAATGGAACCTGTAACCGTTGTCTATAATGTCCAAAATCCATTTGTCTTTTGTCAGTTTGTGCCAATTTTTTGAAAACAAAGATAACTTTCCGCCCAAAGGAGCTTCTGTTTTCTCCTTGGTCAGCGGAACTAGAGGAAAGTCATTGAGATTGTCCCTGCGGGGCAGGAGAAACCCCTGTGTCACTTCTTTGGTTTGCTGGTTGCCATTGTCGTCCCCTGTAGGATCCTCTGTATTGCCCTCTTCCTCGGGAACGCCTGTTTTTGCCCCTTTGAAATCTTTCAGGATTAGGAAAGGACCAGTTTTTAGAAGGCCAGTTCCTGCTGAATCTGGGCGGCTGAACCTGGAGGAAATCTTTGACTGTCTGAACTGACTTGGCTTTTTCCTCAATGGACTTTAACACATCTTTAGCATTAGCACCAAAAGCTTGTTCTTTTCCAAGGGTGCGTCAAGAAGTTTTGCCTTAACATGATCTGGTAAAGGTTGTTCTTTTAACCATGCATGTCTACGAATGACCGCCCCTGTCATAGCTGCCCTACATGAAGCCTCCAATGCATCATATCCACACTGTAGAAAGTGATTGCTAACCTGCTGAGAGTTATGCACAGCCTCCTGCAAAGACTTCCTATCTAAAGGTTCAGGAGAGGCCAATCTTTTCTGTAAATCATCTAACAGGAAATCCTGATATTGAAACATGTGAAAGAGACAATTGAGAGCTCTCATAGATAAAGTAGTGGAGGTGTAAACCTTCTTCCCCCATCTCTCTAAGGACCTTGCTTCCCTGTCGGAAGGGTTTTTGGAGGTGGTAGCTGAAACCCCTTTAGGCCCCTGGGAAATTGTTTCTAAATCAACAGCATGGGCCCTAAAGAAATGAGAATGGGTTTCTGGGACCCTATAGTATCTGTCAGGCTTGACAGGAGCAGGAGGAAGAGTATCAGGGGTAACACTGGAGTCAGAGTATAAATCATCCAAAACATCAAGCACAGGAGGTATAGCTAAGGGTCTGTGTTGGGGCTTTTTAAGGAAGGTTCGAAGGAGCTTTCTGGAATCTGAATATTCCTGGCCTTGCCACTTAAAATGCTCCCTCATGGAATGCAGAACTTCCCCAAAAGAAATATCCTCAGGAGGAGAGGCCGAGGGAATGGAGTCCTCTGCATCTGAATCCTCATAGGTCTGGAAGGGCTCTTCCTGGCTTTCAGAGTGAACAGAGTCCTCAGAATCTTTATCTGAAGGAAGAGGGTCAGAGGGTTCAACCCTGGGCCTCTTATCAGGAGGAGGCTGGGATCCTCTCTCAGGATGGGCCTGGGAACTTCTGATCAGGGAAATTAAATCTGCGGCCATAGACATGATTTGAGTTTCAGGAGTAGGCTGAGGTAAGGTTTTAGCAGTAAGATGCTTGGACTTGCTGGCTGCCTTAGCACGTGTGTAGGCCTTGATAGACATAGACATGGACATGGGAGGCCTAGCCGCTCCACGTGCAGGAGTGACCTTATCAACAGCAATGGTCTCGGGCATTTCCTCGGTTTCAGTATCCGGAGGAAAATCAATAACTGGCGGAGTGGCCTCCGGTATCGGTAATGCGGTGTCTTCGGTTCGGAGCGGTGGAATAACCGCCTCAGAGGGAACCGGGGCACTCGCGGTTAGTTTTGGCGTGGTGTCGGTGGAAGATGATGGATGTCGGTCCCGGTCTTTTCGTTTCTTAGGAGTCTGCGTTGTCGGTTGTTCCGACGGCATTGTATAATCAAATTTTTCGCCGAAAAAGTCTTCAGCGAACTCTGCCCGGCGCCTGAGAGTGCGCTTATTGAAGTGAGCACAGGCGGCACAGGCCGAGACGTCGTGGTCTGGGCCAAGGCAAGGGAGGCAGTAAGAGTGGAAATCCTTATGAGGTATTTGTTTACCACAAGACAAACAATTATTTACTTTTTCAGTAATTTCTGACATCGGCTGAGGCAAGAAAAGGTCCCCAATGGGGTACTTAGCTTTTTTGATGACTTCGGTTTCAAAGAATACAGGAGCTGACCGACCGGCACTTGCGAGCTGCTTCTGCTTCGGGCACCGCGCGGCAAGAAAGACTGGAGAAGATGGCGTCGGCTGATGCTTATATACTCCAGCCGCTCTGACGTCAGAGAGAAATGCGACATCAGCCGACGTCAGACCCAGACTTTGGAATCCGGCCGACCGAGGGCTGCCTGAGGCAGGACAACCCATATGTTATGACTGCAGTTGCATTCTTGAAGGCATCTCCTGAAAGTAGTAAAAAATCTACCAGGTCCACAAGGAGACGTTGGCAGGGGGAAGGAGGGAGGTTTTCGTAAGAATGAATGGCGAGAGGGACAACAAACCTGGAACGTTATAGTGAGTACATAACTTCTTTATGTTATGTTGTCCTATCTCACCTTCATTCTTACAATGATGCGACAGCGTCCCTAGCACCTTTTCCCTGGGTGGCTCACGGAAGTACACCTTTAAACACCGTGGAACCAAAGGATGCCCTGTCCCTGGAGGTCAAATCCAATTTGTAATGAGTGATAAAAGTATGTGGAGTAGTCCAAGTAGCTGCTGCGCAAATATTATCCATGGGAATTCTGGCTTGAAAAGCAGAAGACGTAGCCATTGCTCTAGTGGAATGAGCCTTCACTTTGAAAGGTAAATCTTTGTGATTAGAGTTATAGATGAATGTAATACAATTTGAAAGCCAATTGGAAAGAGTAGTTTTTGAGACTGAAAATCTTTTTTTGCATCAGAGAAGGATGCAAATAATTGGTCAGATTTTCTGAAGTCTTTGGTCCTATGCAAATAGAATCTTGAGTTGTCTATGCACGTCCAGTTGATGTAATTTGTACTCTGCCTTGTTACTATGATTAGGAAAGAACACTGGAAGTTCTATAGATTGGTTTATGTTGTTTGGAGAATGGACTTTAGGTAGAAAGGATGGGTTTGTACGCAAGGATACCCTATCCTTATGAAAAATCAAATATGGTGGTTTAATAGAAAGAGCTTGCAATTCTGACACCCTTCTAGCAGAAGTTATAGCCACCAGAAACAAGGTTTTCCAGGAAAGGAACTTGAGGCCAGAAGATGAAGAGGGCTCAAAGGGAGGTAACGTGAGATGAGATAAAACAAAATTTACATCCCAAGGAGAAAGGGATTCCTTAAAGGGAGGTCTTAATAAGGAAGCACCTTTTAAGAAGGCTCTACACAACCTATGTGACATTAAGTTGGAAGTAGAATCACCAATGTGAAAATATGAAATTGCAGCAAGTTGAACCCTGATGGTTGCTGCAGCTCAGCCTTGTTGAAACAATTCCGTCAAAAATTCCAAAACAGAATGGAAAGGTGCAGAAAAAGGATCGATGTTCCTGTCTTGAGCCCAAAGGGAAAACCTCTTCCATTTACTAGAATACAGCTACCTAGTGGAACCTTTGTGCGAGAACATTAAGATATGTCTAACTGTAGGAGTGAAATTGTGAAGCCTGACTAAATTGGGAAATGGAGTAGCCAAGATGTCAGTTTTAGGGTGTGGAGAGAAGGACGAAGCTCCCCTGACATACGAGTCAGTAGATCTGGCACTGGGTCCAGAATCCAAGGCTTCTCCTGAAGATGAGGCCAAAGGAAGGGGAACCAAACTTGGCGAGGTCAGTAAGGAGTAATGAGAATTATCCTGCTTCCCAAGCATTGTACTTTCTGAATTACTCTGGGCATGAGAGGAAATGGTGGAAAGCCATATAGAAGTCCTGAGGGCCAATCGTGAGCAAGAGCATCTATCAGTGTCTCCCCCGGAGGGGGGAAAAGGGTAAAGTACTTGCTGCACTTGGCATTCATGGAGTGGCAAGAGATCGCAGCAAGGCTGTCCCCATGTTTGGAAAATCATTTCCGCCACATTGTGATTGAGAGACCACTCATGAGGCATTAGGATTGCTCTGCTCACCTTGTCCGCTATCACGTTGGACTTCCCTGGAATGTGCATTGCAGTTAGAAAGCTCTGGGAAGAAACTGCCCATTGCCACATGCTTAGGGCTTCGTGACAAAGGGGTTAAGATCTGGTTCCCCCCTGCTTGTTTATGTACCAAACCACAGACATATTGTCTGACTGTATCGCAATAGTCCCTAGAGAGTGAGAGTCGAAGTGCTTGCAATGCAAGCAGCACTGCTCTCATCTCTAGAACATTTATATGCAAGTGAGCTTCATGTTCTTGCCATGTACCTTGGCTGTTCTTCCCAGATAATGCCCCCCCCACCTTATCTGAGAAGCCTCTGTGGTCACTGTAGCTATTGGTTGATGTGGAACAAAGGGTCTGCGCCTATTGTCACATGAATGGAGTGTATCCACCATCTTAAGTCGTTCTTGCAAGATTCTGTTATTCTGATCAGATGAGGCTTCAGAAGATCTTGAAGTGATCATTGGGAGAATAATAGCCAATGAAGAATCCTTGTGTGCATTCTGGCAAGAGGGACCAGTGTAATCATGGAGGCCATTGTTCCTAGTAATCTTAGGATGATCTTTGCTTTCACTTTGGACTTGGGAAGGAGGTGAAGTATCTGCTGTCTGAGCGCTATAACTCTTTCTTTTGGAAGACGTGCTACCATAGATGTAGTGTTTAGATATGCGCCTATGAATGTAATATGTTGACAGGGCAACAAGGCAGATTTTTGAAAGTTTACTGTACTGCCCAGCTGACTGCAGATGTCCAAAGTTAGGTCCCTGGCTTGTAGGAGTAGATGCTTGGTGGTGGCAGATAGGAGCCAGTCGTCTAGTTAGGGAAACACACAGAATCCTAGACATCTCAGGTGAGCCGTGCCTACTGCCATACATTTGGTAAACACTCTGTGGGCTGTAGTGAGACCAAAGGGCAGAATTCTAAACTGGTAATGGCTGTCTCCCAGCCGGAAGCGAGTACCTTCTTGATGTCCTGTCCATTTTTATGTGGTAGTAAGCATCTTGAAGGTCTATTGAACACATCCAATCGTCTTTCCCTAAAAAGGGAAGTATAGACTGCAGTGTCACCATTTGGAACTTGGACTTCTTGACAGATTCATTTAACTTGCTTAGGTCTAATATGGGCCCTCTAATCCCCTGTTCTTTTTGATACCAAAAAGAATCTTGAGTAAGTTCCGAATCTTATTTGGTCTGCGAGGACTTCATGGATGACTCTTTTCTGGAGCAACTTTTGAATCTCTATAGTTGCTTGTTCCCTTAGATTGGGTGGAACATCTGGGGTTGCTTTGGTCTGTGGAACAGTGTTGGAAAAAGGGATGGAGTATCCTCTGGATATTATATTTAGTACCCATTTGTCATTTGTGATATTTTGCCAGGCTTCTGGGTACATTGATAAACGTCCCCCAACTGCCTCCAGAGTATAGCAATCGGGCCTCCTTTCAGGAGCGCTGATAAGGGCGTCTGTGAAAGGAATCACGGTCGTCCTGGTTTTGCAGGCCCACTCTGTCTCTGGGGCGGCATCTACCTTTATTACCTCCCCCTCTGGCCCTGGGGAAGGCATCACCCAGTGCATCCTGGAAAAATCCCTGGGATCTCTTGAACCACATCTTTCCTCACGTTTGGCCTTTAGGATACGGTCTTGAAGGTGCAGAAAAACATAGTCCAATGGCAGAGAGAGTTTTTCCCTTCCTGCTCGCACCGGGTTAAAGTGTCTTTTACTTTGAGTCCAAAGAGTGAGGAACCATCAAAAGAGGCATTAGGAAAGGTAGATTTAAAGGGCTTTGCAAAGTTGCACAAGTACATCCAGGAGTGTCACCTAAGGGAAACTCCAGACCCCGCTGCCCTGCTCGCTCCATCTGCTGTGTAGGATATGAGCCTCATGGAGGAGTTGACAATGGACTTCAAGGTGGACAGCTGGGAGGAGACCTTCTCAATCACCCCCGCAGCTAATGAACCTTGCAGAGTATCTCCTAGGTCCTTCAGGAGATCTCTTTGTAAAATTAGCTAAGACTAACATAGCTAAAGCTACACCGAAAGTTACTACAGAACAACACAGTTATTTTATACTACTGACGACCTGACGTCATTCCTGGAGCAACGGCAACCGATGCAAAAATACTAAACCTCTGATATTCGGGCCGACTGAGGGCTACCTTGGCAGGGATAACCCTAATGTGATGACTGCAACAGTGAAACACGAAGAACATCTACCTAGGAGCAAAATGCATACTACATTCTCATGACTACAGCTATATAGAAAAGAATGCTGGCAGAAGACCTTTGCTCAACAGTAATCATCTGCCTGGTGCAATTAAGCCTCAAATGGCTACCTGTCCAACTATCCTGTCTAACCCCTCTCTGTCTTTCGCAGGCATCCTTGAAACAATCTTTTGACAATTCACTCTAGCAGAAGATTCCAGTCCAGCACCTTACAAGCCTGTTCTGTGAAACAGTGTTGCATTCATATTTCCCTGCAATTCAGGGCTTCCTACTATCTCACCATTCTGGTAGCTATCTATCCTTTATACTCTGTTGTCAGCACCATCCCCTCTTCTCTTTTACCACTGTCAGAAATATATACAGTATTCAAACTTAACTGGTATAAAATTAAATGACGGCTGCAGTGTCTAGTACTAGAGTATGCACTAATTTCTGCTAGCTTTGGTCTTTGCACTTTTGCTCTGAACGATTCTTCCAGGGGTGGGGGTGGGGGGGGTGTATAGTATTAGCCTCCAATTCTGCTCTTCCTCTGTTCTCATGAATATCACCCCAAATAAAGTACAGTTTTGTACCTACCATAAATGTAGATGTTCGAGTGTTCACCCTGCTGCAGTCTTCACACTTGGGTTATCCTGTCGTCAGGCGGTCCCGCAGTCGGCCGGATTTCCAAAGCCTTGGTCCGATGTCGGTTGCTGTCACCTCATCCCTGACGTCAGTGCGCCAGGGGTACATATATTGCAACAGACACCATTTTATTCAGTTTTTTCTTGCCCCAGATGTCAGGTGCCCCCAAAAAGGTGATCCAAATTAGTACCAAAAGGTGTTTACACTGTACAAACACAAAATTCCTTCAGCTATAAGCAAATACATCAGAAAGGCATAGCAAAGATTTAGCCAGTAGATCAGAGGGGTTGGAGGGAGGGTAACCTGGACTGCAGCAGGGTGAACACTCGAACATCTACATTTATGGCAGGTACAAAACTGTACTATGTTCATCGTGTTACCCTGCTGCAGTCATTACACTTGGGTTGAGTCCCAAAGCTAAGGTAGGGTGGAGGCATCATAGGGGGTTAGTGGAGGCAATGAGGTCCTGCAGAACTGCAGTGGCGAAGCCTTCCCTGGACTTAGAATAAAGAGGCAAGTGATAGTGTTTGGTAAAGGTGTGTACAGAACTCCAAGTTGCAGCTTCTAAAATTTCCTTGGTAGGAACCCCCTTGAGAAAGGCTGTAGAGGTAGCTGTTGCCCTGGAAGAGTGGGATCTAACTGGTTTCCCATGATGGGTATAGCAGAATTGTATGCAATGGCCTATCCATTTAGAAATGGTTTGCTTGGATATGGCCCTCCCTTGAGAAGCTGTAGCATAGGCCAGCTGAGGTGCAAGTCATTGAGTTAGCCTTCTGGTGGGTTGAGACCTGTCTTCTCCTCCCTTCTGGGTTGGAGTGCCCCATTGGCGAGGCTTATACTGAGCTTGTGGTTGTCCTCTGCCCCTTGGGCGCCTGTATTTACCCCTCTGAGGCCTGTCAGTGGCTGGAAAGGACCAATTTTTTGTTGGCCAGTTTCTGTTGAAGCAAGGGGGTTGTACTTGTAGGAAATATTTAACTGTCTGCATTGATTTCGTCTCATCTTCCATTTTCTTTAAAACTTCTTCTGCTTTAACACCAAAAAGAACATCCTGCTGTAAGGGATCATCTAGTAGTTTTGCTTTAACATGATCAGGCAGACTTTGTTCCTTTAACCAGGCATGCCTACGTATAACTGATTCAGTGACAGCTGCTCTGCAGGAGGCCTCTAAAGAATCAAACCCACATTGTAAGGTATGTTTGCCCACCTGCTTGGTAGCGTGCAACAAATCCTGTACTTCTTTCATTTCAGATTGTTGAGGTAGGGTGGTTATCTTTTGTTTTAACTGAGAGATCAGAAATTGCTGATACTAAAGCATATGAAATTGACAGTTTAGTGCTCTCATAGCTGAAGTGGCTGAGGTGTAAACCTTTTTCCCCCATCTGTCTAGTGCTCTTGAATCCCTTTCAGAAGGTACTGGATTTTTAGCCATGGAAGCCTTAGCCCCCTTGGGACCCTGGGAGACAGTCTCTGGGTCAGCTACTGGGTTTTTGTAAAGGAATTTGTGGGAATCAGGTACTCTGTAGTATTTGTTAGGCTTGGCCGGGGCAGGAGGTAGAGAGTCAGGGTTGAAACTGGATTCTAAGTAGACATCATCCACAATGTCCAAAACAGGAGGGATGACTAGAGGTCTGTGTTGGGGGAGTAAAAGAAACTCTCTGAGCCTTTTCTTGGAATCAGAGTAATCCTGACCTTCCCAGTGAAAATGTTCCCTCATAGTGTGTAAAGTTTCCCCAAAACAGTAATCTTCTGGAGGGGAAGCTGAGGGAATAGAGCCCTCAACATCAGAATCTTCATAAGGAGAGAAGGAATAGTCTTGATCCTCAGAGGAATCCGAAGAAATAGACAGTTGTTCAGAGGAAGCAGAATCTTCCTCTTGTCTAGGCCTTTTGTCAGGAGGAGGCTGTGAACTCCTGATAAGAGAAATCAAATCTTCAGCCATTTTGAGCATCTGTTTCTTAGGCATAGGGCCTTGAACAGGAGACTGAAGTGAAGCCTTTTTCGATTTAGAAGGAGTCTTCGACTTGGAAAACGTTTTGACTGTAAGCGTCGGTCTGAAAACGCCTTCAGAAACCGATGGTGTTTCAGAAGTACTGACGTCCTTGAAAGGTAAATCGTCAGAAGGGCCTGAAGTAAAAGGCTGCGTCGGCCTAGTACATTCCGTCAAAATATCTGTAGCGGTCTCGGGTTCCAGAACTGCAGTAGTCAGAGGCTGCGTCGGAGCCTCACTGATAACCGGAGACTGGATCAACCGAGGCCTCGGAATCAGGCTTAGGCCTGGGCTGTCGGTCCTTGTCCCTGCGCTTTTTGTGCACGCCGGTAGTCGGTAGCTCCGACGGCATGTTATAGTTAAATTTTCTACCAAAAAAGTGTTGTGCGAAATCAAATCGTCTTTTAATAGTACATTTATTAAATCTAGCACAAAAACGACAAGAAGTGACGTCGTGATCAGGGCCTAGGCAAGGTATGCAATAAGAATGAAAATCCTTATGAGGTATTTGCTTCCCACAAGAAATACAATTGTTAACTTTTTCTGACATCGGTCTGAGGCAAGAAAAGTTTCCCCAACGGGGTACTTAGCTTTATAGAAGACTTCGGTCTGAAATTCGAATTCGAAAATCTCAGGAGTTGGCCGACCGGCACTTGCGAACTGCTTCTGCTTCGGGCACCGCGCGGCAAGAAAGACTGGAGAAAATGGCGTCTGTTGCAATATATGTACCCCTGGCGCACTGACGTCAGGGATGAGGCGACAGCAACCGATGTCGGACCAAGACTTTGGAAATCCGGCCTACTGCGGGACCACCTGACGACAGGATAACACAAGTGTGATGACTGCAGCAGGGTAACACGATGAACATCTTGCATGTTTGCCATGGAATTCAAACAACCCTAGCTGCATTTTATTTGTTCACCCTATAAACATCTGAAGTTCTCAGTGGCAATAGCACACAGCCTAATTCTGCATTCCATCACTGAGGAGGTACCAGACATTAGTATCCTAAAGAGGAGAGGTCCTAGCACTGATCCCTGTGGCACATCACTGTCGTTTTGCAATTCAACTGATCTATAACAACCACAGTCTCCTTCTAATGAGTTAAACCCTATTAAGTCTGCATTTTCATCACCACTATGGACCATATTGCCTGTGTGATCTTGCTTACCACTACTTAAAAAAAATCATTGTTGATGTCTGTCCAAACTTTTTGCCCCTTCTCTCCATGTAACCAGTAACAGCAAGCTTTCTGCCAGACCTAAAAGCAGCAGCATCATATCCAAGCAACAATGGGAAAATTGCGTGAACAAGGCTAAAATAACACAAAAAGAAAAGCTATGAGAGAGACAAGGACAAAGAGAAAGAACTTGCAAATAGGAAAAAAATACATACTACAACTTAGCATAAGGAATTAATAAACTGTGCTGTCACAAGGAAATCTGACTTCAAAAGGATGTCATGAATATTAGTAAATCGAGACTGTTACTAAGTGCATCAGGCAAAGAAATTTGGTGCATTCATTTCATTAAGACTTTTCCAGAAAGAGTTTCAATTATTAGATTTTCACAATAAAGGTTTGAATGTGAGCCAGCTAATGAAATTAAGCCAGAGTCAGTATAATGCAAGTGGTAACCATGGCATTTTCAGTGACAATGAAATCACTGCACTCTGAAAAAACTGCCATAGTCTGTTTTAGTAATTCATGATTCTACTAAAATATTAGAATGTATTCAGAGCTCTGTGTCCAAGATTTCATCACAGTAACAACTCACCTTGAAAGGCACTGAGGATTTATAGGAATCAGGTACTTCCCAATTCAGCAACACTGACGTTTTCATTACTGCACTCACACGGAAATTCTTGGCAAACACTAAAAAAGAAATAAACAAGACAAATCAAAAACATGAAGACTCATCTGTTCTTCTCCTCAAAAAGAAATGCAGTCGGTTTCATCTCTCAACTTGACCCACAGCCACCTCTCTTGATTTGTCAGACAGCACAGAGACATTTACAACCATGTGTCTGTATGCTCTGCAAAAGGATAGAATCCCTGGGCAGGAGCAAGCTCTTTATTTATTAATTTAAACCTGTCAACAGGACAAAAGTAGATGAAGGCAAACTCCATCTGAATCCCTAAAGACATTTGGGTCATCTGACAAACGGACATTAAAACAGACAAGTTTTAATGAATTATACAAAACACACACAAGTGGATGTCATACATCTAAAGTACTGTACATCCAATTTTATTCCTACTGAGAGCGGTTTAGTACATTTAATTTATCCTAACCTACTCCGTCCCAAACATATCCTCTGGTGCAGTGAATGACAAACAAGCATGCCAGGAATTAGGATGACACTACTATTTTTGGATAAGGGAAGAAAGCCCATTTTCTGAAATACTTTCAGGTGCTTTAGAACTTGCAAAAGTCTGCAAAAACCTGCTCAGAGATCAAAACTGCACTGTCTCAAACGTTTTTGTTTCCTTCTGTGTTCATTTAAAGTGAACTGCAATACACATTACATTTCTGCAGATGTGTGGCTTGTCCCTCAGATTGGTAGATGTTTCTTAAACGTACTTACCTCAGTGTAGTACAGAAAAAAAAGGACTTCAGACTAAAAGTCTGCCATGAATTTTAAATACCCACTTTTAATCTGTCCTGGGAATATCTGAATCTCTCTTAGAAGTTAAACTATCCCTCTCAACAATGACTGCACAGCCACACTACTCTCCAGTGGGTATCTTCTTAGCTGTGAAAATAAACCTGAACCCCTTCAGTCCAACTATGATCAAACCCCTTGCCACTTCAATCCACACTTCTTCAGTTGTAATGCTACCACCAGCCCTTTAAGGCATGTGGAATCTATATTATATCCTCATTTCCTTTCTCTTCATCAACATATACATTTAAGTGTTTCAGGTATTTCCTCATACTACATGCCCTTCACTCCCTTTATCATCTTGGTAACCCATGCTTCTCAACCAGCTTACTCGCCTTTGCCAGTATAACCTCCTGAACTGAAAAGTGTCTGTGACATAAACAGGATATGTTGAAGAGACAGGTATCCGGCTTCCCATCAATATGAAGCAAAGCTCATCTCTAACCATACTTAAACATAACGTGGACTAATGAATGAGAAATCACAAATTTACCCCTGGTTTGGTACCCATTTCCCTAACGGACAGGGACAGCCTGTGAATGCTTAATATGTACAAACCTACATTGTAACTCATTGATCCTTTCAACAGAACAAGGTGGTTTAGGATTACCTGACTTGAAGGGATATTGTAGAATTACATAGCTAAGGCTCATAGAAGTAGCACAAACCAAAGGTTCAAAGTGGAAAAAGGTGATGATGAAAGAGGAGTGAAGTTCAAAAAAATAAGGACAGGGATAGGACTTTGGATGCAGATCCTGAAGGACAATAATAACTGCTTTACTGAATACATATTTATAAAGTTGCAGAAAGGACTCTAGGAACAAAGCCTGGGAATGCAGAATGGAGAGTTTGCCAACAAGGATGACTGCGAGTAGGGGTACACAAAGTAGGCAAGATGAGGCGGGAAGTTATTGGAGAAAACTGGCAAAGGAACCAAGGTATTAGAAGCAAATAACTGGAGAAGGCATAGGATGAGGTCAATAAGAAGTCTGCACTGCAGGCTAGAGACGGGCTTCCCTTTCAGGGACTGATATCAGAGTAAAGGCAAGGGGATAGGAGAGTCCTAAGTGAAAGACCTGCTCTTTATCTATCTATATAACACTTTTATTGAAGGATCTCTTGGAACATAGGCAAATTTGAATTTGTATAAAAGTAATCAAACTGTATTAAGTTCATGTTTACAAACATTATACTTCACATATACTGCTATATATCATATAACCTAAGCAACATTACATAGATTATTCAACTCCTGCCCTTTTTATTTAAACAAGAAACATCTTTATTAAACCATCACTTACAACATAGGTAATCATACATGTATATAAATGAAAAACTACACCGACACAATCCTAGTTGCATGCATTTTACATCACAAACCATACTGACACATTCCCACTTGCAAACATTATACATCACTTATGATCTAACCAATAATTTTCAGTCAAACATTACACAAGTCCTGCCTTCTTTTAAGCCTCATTCCTCCCCTATATGTTTTTTTCCCAAAATTCCCATTTTTCCTATGTAGTTTGCACCTACTCTTTTCTAAAGATCTCATTTCCAGTTGTTTTATCTCTGTTACTATATTCATTACTTCTAGTATAGTTGGTTTAGATTTTGATTTCCATTTTCTAGTAATTAAAATTTTGGCAGCCACCATTATTAGACACAGTCAGGTCTTATCATGCCTAGGCAATTCTGATTCTATATCATAGCTCAGGAAAAATCATCTCCCTTGTCACACCAATCTGCCCCACCGAGCATTTCTGACAACACATCCCACAGGGAATCCTTAAAGTGTGCCAACTCACCGCACTCCCAGAAAATATGTTCCCAATTACCTCTTTCTACCCCATCACACCTCCAACATTTGCTGTCTACCTGAGGAAAAATTCACGGCAGTCTACTTTGGGTATAAAAATATCCGTGTAAACATTTCCAAGCAAAAATTCTAAATCGTCTAGATTTTTTATGTTTTATTTATTTTACATTTGTTAACCAGGAGAGTCTGACTGGATATAGGTCCATTTTCAGCAGAGCCCAGGGAAGAAAAGCTCCAATTATAATCATATTTAACATTAAAGCCATTACTTATGACACTCATTACAGGCAGAATAACATTGTGAAACTAAGTGATACACATTTGGGAGACACACATATATCCTCCCATTGTTTCTTTGTGAATTGCTTATCCAGTCTCTCCTCTGAATCCTTTCTATACTCCTCCGATTGATTCTTATAGTTATCATGCAATATTTTATATGTTCTAATAATTATTCCTTTTTTAATGACAGCTTCTGTTCTAGATTCTACAAAAAACCCTACCAGTACTGCTCTTTCGTTTAGGACCCCCCCCCCCATTTCTTTCTCTTTGCCTATACTCGGACATCAATCCTTGACAGGGAAGGCAATCTCTAACCTGCAGTCCAAATAAATTATTGGTTTCTTCCCATACTATCATCTTTCCCTCTCTAGTTATTCGCTCCCAATACCTGGGTTCCTTTGCCAGTTTTCTCCAATAAATTCCAGTTATCCCTATCGGCAGAATCTTTCTCCATTCCCATGTTGGCTTAGTTCTTAGGATACTTTCTGCTACTTTATAAATATAATATTCTGTATGACTATTGATATTCTCCTTAAAGGCCTGCATCCAAAATCCCAGTCTCTCCTTAAGTGAAAGACCTGCTCTGGTACAGATTTTAGTTGAATCTATAACAGAAGCTGCTGTTAAACAAGGGATAATTAGTGGGGCATATAAAATATTGTGTGATAACCATAAGAATAAATAAGAGAGGTTAGATAAGATTGGGATGAAAGACTGGAAAACAATTGATAAGGACACAATGGAAGGAAGCATGTATGGCTTCCAAGTATGCAACAAATTCCAGAATATTTAGGATTTTTATTTGGAAGTGTCTGCACGGGTATTTTTATACCACAAGCAGACTTCAAAGAATTTTTCTACAGGTAGACAGCAAATGTTGGAGGTGTGATGGGGAAGAAAAGTTACTGGGAACATGTTTTTTGGGAATGTAATGAGCTTGCAAATTTAAACAAAAAAAATCCCTACAGAGTACTCAAGAAATACTGAGGGTGCAAATGTCTGTAACTAAATAAATGACTCTTCTGAGCTGAGACTCAGGCTCTGAATTGTGTAAACACAGTAAGGCTTTATTAGGTTTAATTCTGTTCACTGCCAAAAAAAAGCGATTGTTAGTATTGAATATTGTAAACAAGATAAAAAAACTGGAGAGGGAGCTTTCTAAAAGAAAATCAGAAAAAATGACAAAAATAAATTGAATTTGTGGGAACAATACTGGTTAAAATAATGTTCAGTTGGAGGAGTGAGGTTTAAGGGAAGGCAGGAGCCGAGTGATTTAAGTAATGCTGGACTGAAAGACAATTGTCACAAAGAAAGAAAACACGTGCTATATAATGCGAATGGAAAAATGTTAATATGTTTTTTTTATTAATGTATGTGGGCCTATGTCTTAAGTGATACTTTAAAAAAAGCCTACATCACATCTTGTAAAATTCTTTGGGGTAATGACACGTCAGCAATATTATGGTAAATATGGAGTAAGCCTGGCTAGGCTTAAAATGGCTCTTGGACAGACAACCTAGTAACCACCTAAACAATATTTCAAAACAGGGTCTTCCCAACTCCCTGCACAACATGCACCTGCATACTGCATCTATTACAGACATCCCTGGTAACAATTTATCACTGTACTGGTCTTACCAGAGTCTATAAACGTAGTGCAGACTGATTTAGTTCTGGACAAATATTAAAATCCCATACATTGTTTCTTGGTCCTTTCTGCCCATGTGCCTAATGACTGTGAAGCCTACTTCAATCACACTTAGACACTTTGTTCTGTCATGCTAGGGCCATACCCAGAACAGTACAGTGGCAAGAGCTATTCAAAGGGGCCATCACTCAAAAAGCCATGAGAGTTGCTTGTACCCTTTAAGACATTACAGTAATGACAACAATATTGTAATAGCCCAACCACATCCCTAGGCAAGTGAGTATGTAACCTGCATAACCACCAGGCTGCTACACCGTCCCCATGCAGATGCATTCTCCAGTACACTTGTTTTATGCAAACTGTCACAGCGGCTCAGAAGTCCAAGTGTTCTCTCCCTGATCATGTGTACAAACAGCCCCCCTTTCTCAGGGTATTTTGTCTTTCTTGTGGCACATCCTTCCCCTGCCAGCTCTTTCAAGTGCCAACACTGCTAGTCTCTCTGAATCATTAGCAATCTGTCTTAGATGCTTTAAATATTTTACTACAGAGTACAGGATGGTATTAAAATAATTAACGTAGCATTCTTGGCAAAAATCTCCATTCCAGAACTAGAGGTTTTGACAAAAGACAACTGCCTTAACTCCTGGGCATATTGATAGTTGGATCACCTCCTCTTTCCACATTTGGCTGCTAGACACTACTTCAGATTACAACACAGTTTTACAACCCTTCTTTAACCCATTACGAGATACACCTATGACTAAAGTGGATGCTCACTCACCATCTTCAGATCTTTCATCCACTCAAGCCATTAGATCTTTCTGAAATTAAAAAAAAATAACTATGAACTGTCAAAGTACAGTTTTGCCTAAAGGGAGAAAAAAAGCTAGGTAAAAGGGAAGCCTACTTCAGAAGTTATCTGTATAAACTTTTGGATATAAGAAGGCTGAAAACTAACACTAACAATTAAGGCTATGAAATGTTTAATGAGCTGTTTCCTGTGGTCCAGGATTTGACTTTCCCAGCCTCACTTTGCCTACTCTGTGACCACTGAGCAAATGACTTAACCAGACAGTGATCTCGGCCCAGAGCCGGATCTAGCACTAGGCAACATAGACAGTCGTCTTTGACCCAGTGGCTGGGGGGGGGGGGGGCACACCTCTGGCCAGGAGGCTTCAACATAATAAATAATACACACATGCTGCTTGATACTGCAGTGGCAGCATCTTCTCCCTTAAGGAGAACCATCTGTGTTTTACACACATACACACACACACACCAAAGTGGATATAAACACATTCCACAGTTGTGTGTGGAATTTAAACTACCTGTTCCATTTATAGAGAAGGTAAGTGTGTGCATGTGTGTGTATATCTAATTTAAACTAGTGGTTCCGTTTGTTTCTGTATATGTAAGAAAGTGTGTGTATGTAATTTAAACTAGCTGTTCTGTTTGCATGATAGTGTGTGTGTGTGTGTGTGTGTGTGTGTGTGTGTGTGTGTGTGTGTGTGTGTGTGTGTGTGTGTGTGTGTGTGCGAGCGCATGTGTGCATTGCTGTATAGTAGAGGTAGTGTTGTTTTTGTGTGTGTATTGCTATGTAAGAAAGCTGGTGTGTGACTATGTGTGTTGCAGTGTGAGAGCAGAGAGAAGGTCGGTGTGTGTGTGTAACATTCCCCTGAACTGTCCAGATTTAGCCTCATAGTTCTGGTCTGTTTCTCACAGGATTTGTGGTTTTCTAGCAACTCACAGGAGGACTGAAGTCAGGAAAGAATGACACACGAGTTTCAGACTTCATATCCTTCAGAAAATGCATGGTAACACAAATCCTGTTATTCTAGTAACTTTCCAAGTTAAAAAGAGCAATATTTAAAATCTGTTCTTATTTTGAGCCATAATATCACCACTATTTTAGGCTTTGTCCAGATTTCTTGCGCTAAGAAGTTGAAAGGTATGCATACCTCTCAACTGTCCAGGTTTTTGTAGAATGTTCAGATTTTTGCCCAATACTTTTGGCATATTCATCATAAAATTTGTGTTTTTCTGGCAAATCACTGAGGACTGAAACAAAATAATGTAATACATTTGAGTTTCAGACTTAATTTCCTTCAGAAAATGCATGCCAACACAAATCCTGCTATTCTGGCAACGTTCTATGTTAAAAAGAGCAATATTTAAAATCTATACCTATTTTTGGGCCACTGTATCCCCATTATTTTAGGCTTTGTCCAGATCTCGTGTTAAAAGGTTGAGAAGTATAGAAGTATGGTATGTAATGCCCTAGTTGGTGTGTGTGTGTTTGTGTGTATGTGTGTGTGTGTGTGTGTGTGTGTGTGTGTGTGTGTGGGGGGGGGGGCATGACAGTCAATTACCTTGATCAGGCTTGACCTGCAAATTGGTTACAGAAGACAAAAGCCTGAATCCTCTACACTAGCTACCAAACTGCTGATGGAATTGTGAGTTTGAGTTTCAGTACATTTTCAGGAAATTAGGAGTTTCGGTACATTTTAAAGGAATTATAAGTTTGCAGCCGAGGTGGTGCAGCGGTTAGCGTTATTGTCTCACAGCAAGAGGTTCTCCCGTTCGATTCTCGGCTAGAGCGCCCGCTGTGTGGAGTCTGCATGTCCTCCCCGCGTTCGATTGATGTTAAAGACATGCAGGTAGGTGTGAGCGTGAATGGGTGCGCCTTCGTTGAAGGTTGGGCTTGGGCTGGCAACTTGGCACCGTAAAAATCCACTGCCAATCATGAGCGGATCGGAGTTCCGTTGTGGCGACCCCTAACCAGGAAAAGCTGAGTGTCTAATGTATTTTCATGGAATTGTGAGTTTCAAGGGAAAAGAGGTTTAGTCCTGCTCATGCCAAGTATGTTTTCAATGTGCAGCTAAGTTTTTTTTTTTTTTTTTTTTTAAGCAATTGGCAGCCACTGTTTGTGCTATAGAATTTGAAAACAGTGTTAGTAGAATAACTGCCTTTGATGCAGAAGGCTGTGGATTCTACTACCTCACCATGTATATGGATAGCCGATACTGCAGTGGCCTTTCAATTGCTGATTATTTGATGCATTTTAAAGGGGGATAGGGGTTCTGCACTCTTGAGTGTGTCCTCCTTTGTATGAGATGCCTATTAACTATGAACTTGTTCTCAGTTTGTACCATCTTATTACTGTTTAATGTAACATACGCAATTAATTCTTCAAGGGAGCAGACACTGAATCTGTAGATGAAGCACTGAAATATAAATTTGCTTGGCAGTAGCAATCTCCCATTAGTTACAAAACTCTAATACAGAATTATTCAGATGAATTTTACTTTGCAAAGACTGTGCTTATTGACTGATACTGGTGTACTGTAATGACAGAAGTTTAAGTGGCCTTTTATGGTTGAAATCCTTTGAAATGGGTGATTTTGTCATTACTGGTTCATACATTTGAACATTCTTCCAATAAGCAATGAAACAAAAACTACAAATTTAAAACACATTCTAACAAGTGGTGTATTATACAAGGAATACAATTTAATACAAAGAAGGTGGTGAATCAAAGAACACAGACAAGTATGCATGGCCCTAAAAACGTGTAAAGAGCCTATGGTTTGAAAACAGCCCAAAGGTAAACAATCTTCGCTGGTCAGATGCATTTTCTTTGAATGTTGGTTTTCATGCCATTTCAATGAATGCGAGTGTCAAGGGCAGAGACATTTACTGCTCATGCTGTCTATTTTCATTCTGAGACTGCACTGCTTGTTTAGCAAATGGCTATCAACAGTCTTCTTGTTCTTTCAGCTTTTCCCAGTTAGGGGTCGCCACAGCAGATCACCTGCCCGCTCATGATTAGAGGTGGAGTTTTACAGTGTCGAGTTGCCAGCCTGGAGCCCAACCTTCCACAGAAGGCACATACATGCATGCACTCACACCTAGGGCGAATTTAGAGTGTCCAATCCACCTACAGCATGTCTTTGGGATGTGGGAGGAAACCGGAGCACCCGGAGGAAACCCACGCGACCACAGGGAGGACATGCAAACTCCACACAGAAGCACCCCAGCCGAGGATCGAACCGGAGAACCTTTTGCTGTGAGGTGGCAATGCTAACCTCTGCACCACTGAGTTTGTGCTATTTCAATATCTGTAATCCTTGTAGAAGTAAATAAGAAAACAGTATGCACACTGACGGGTCTGAACAGTGTTTATGGTAAATGGGGGGGAAGAAGCCAAGTAATGAAACATTGGAATGGCTGGGGAGGGGGGTAAAGGGTTGCTGCAGGAGAGGCTGCTTTGGGGGCCCCCAATCTATTACCCTGCCTATGGCCCCATTTGACCACGATCTGTCTCTGTCTGGAGCAATTGGGAAAGTGATCTCCTGAAACAAATGCCTAGAAATTAGGGTACTTTCTAAACCAGGGCCAAGTATGGACTCACTCACTTGCATATAAGAAAACAGACTTTGATTACATACAAAAAAAAAATTGAAAGAAGACCTCTAGTAAATCTTCTTGTACATGTTTCCATGACAATGGTTACAAAGCCAAAGTATTTTATGTGTCAGAATCATTTCACGTTTTGCGTAAGATCACCTAAGCAAATCCTTGCTCCTGTTGAATAACACTTTTATATCTACTGCATTTTCTATCCACATTGTGCAAATCTCTGTTCATACTGCACAATTTGCATTACCTATTTATACATATTTTGTTTATATCACTGTCAATTCAGTATTTGTATTTTGGCCTAACTTTTTGCCCCTATGGGCTTGAGTCATGGCTGAAAAGGGTCAGAAGTCCAGACCACTGTTCACTAAGCACAATCTTATTTGATACAAAGGATTAAGGCCCTGAGCTATTAATAAGATGCCTCCTGTAGTCAGTAGTACAATGTTTGACTCCGTCCATGTCCACTCATCTACATGCAACTCGAGCAAGTTATTCAAGTAGACAAGGCTTCCATGTCGCACACAAAAAGGGACACTTGCGTCTAGTGGGTTTACACAACAAAAAATATTATATATAATGTATATTATACTTACATTTCAAGAGAAATCCCAAGTGAGTCTTAGTGTGAAATAATCCCATATTGATCAAACACAAAAACATGAAAAGAAAGAAAAACATGCCCCCCCCCCCAAACACACACGTGCAATAACACACCAAATGTTGCTAAACTGTAGCAAAATGGTCCACAATATAGTACTTTAGGAACATATACATTAATGCTCAAGACCCATGACAGAAATGCATACCATAAACACTTCACTAAACTTAAAAAGAGTTTCCCTCTCTTGTGAAGTGCTCTTTTATTGTACTGGACAGAAGTCAAAGTGTGCCTTAACATTAAAAAAAATAAAAATTAAAACATCCAAATACCTGGAGAGAGTATGATCAGTGAAATCATTAAGGTTTTAGGGCACCGGCCTTCAAGAACAAAAATAAGGATTAATGGGGGAAAAGTCACCTCAACCTTCCTTCCTACCCTCACTGGAGTACCCCAGGGATCCATACTCGGTCCAATGCTATTCAACATCTTAATTAATGATTTCCACAAAGCCATACCCAACACCAAAATTGTACAATATGCAGACGATTCAACTTTAGTCTACTGTGCCTCTAACCTCTCAGAGCTTCAAAGAGTGACCCAAACTGCTTTCTCCACCACTGAAAACTGGATGCTCCAAAACCACCTCTCGCTAAATGCCAATAAATCCAAAATACTATTATTCTCTCCCTCAAAAGCTTCCCCCCTCTTGATAAAAACTCATTCCAAATTATTAGCCAAAATAACTCTACTATAGAGATTGTTCTCTTTGCTAAACTACTTGGGGTTACTAATGATGAACACCTAAAATTCGACACTCACATCCAGCAAAACATTAATAAAACCCATATAAAATTTGGTATGCTATACAGAAACATCCACTTTCTCTTTCCTTCCACCAGACAAACTCAAGCCACTACCTATCTACTTCACTCACTAATGTATGGCGTTCCTCTACTAACAAACTTATCTGCCTCTCTTCTCTCCTCCAAATTGGAAGTCTGTTAAGATTTTTAAATTTGCAACTAAAGCCAAATTCTCCTCCCATCATTGTACTGCCCTTCATTTGTTAAATTGGCTTAAACTCTCCAACCATCTAGACTATTTCCAAATTACTACAGCCCACAGACTAATTTTTCAACCTACTAAATATGCCCAGCATTAACCAACATCCTTCAACCTTACACCACTCAAGAGAACTCTAAGATCTACTCACCAAAACCTAATCACTGTCCGCAAAGCCAGTCGTCCTGCTGGTCAGCTTCTTCTATCCTTTTCCTTAGCTAAAAAAAGGAATTCTCTTCCTTCTTCTCCAAGGACTTGTGAAAACTTTTAAAACTCAGCTACATTTCTACCTTTCCTCTAACAGGAAATGCAACTGCACTCTCCCCACATAGCCTAATAATCTATCCACCCCTTAAACTCCTGATTAACTCCGAGTACAAGTTAACCTAGCATAAATGTACATATTGTAAATAACATCCACCTTTTTTTCCTTTTTTTTTCTCTCTTTTCCTTCTAAGTCTTTATTCTCCCTCTCAATTAAGTTACCACTGCCATCCTAAATATTTAGGTACTATGTAACCAAAGAATTTATTCCTGTTCTCTAGCATGGAATGAAATTGTAATTGTGCCTTCTTTACTATGATTGTATATGTATGTAACTAAACTATGTAATGCGGCGCTTTTCTCCCCGGGCCTCCACTGAAAACGGGCTCCCTGAGCCCAGTAGACCTCCCCAGTCATCAAACTGGAAATAAAAATAAACAAATAAATAATTTGAAGGAACAACAGATCCTGATGAAAAATAAACCAAAGCCCTTTGTACCCAGTTTTTGAAGTTCAGAATTCCATCTAACGAAACTGATGATTAGCAGAACAGACAGATGCCTGTTGAATGCACAAGGGGAGGTCTCAAAAGAAAAATGTAAACACCTCACAGTCAGAAAATTGAGACTCCACATTGGGTATGGACTTTTATGTTTAGAAATCACTTCAGGAATTTGAGAGATTGGGGGCGTGGCCAAGGATGAACACAGGATAGCAGCAGATTTCTTCAGCTCCACCAATTTCATTACACTGACAGGAATTAATTACTTAAAAAATTAATTTTTGAAGTAATTTTCTTTCTAAATATGTTTGTTTTATATAGTTCTTGAACTATATCTAAAAAAGAAAGGAAGTCTTAACAATATTCCTGTCAGAAATCACTTTGGAAATTTTCCTGTCAGTTTATCAGTCTGAAATGAGTTCCAGTAAGACAAATTCTCAAGACTCCAGCATCAAGAAAGAACTTCAGTCTCTGATAATTATAATCCAGCAACTTACTGCTAAGATGGATAAAATGGATACTAAAATAGACACCTTCATAGAAAAACTACAAAACAAATAGACTTGTTACATATAGACCTGCAACAACAGAAGATCCAGATGACAGGCATAGAAGAAGCTGTGAATGACATGGAAAATAGAATACAAGAAGAGGAAATCAACATTGAGTTTCTGCTGAAACAAAATACACATTTACAAACAAAGCTGGATGACCTGGAAAATAGATCTAGGCGCAATAACATTAGGATTTTTGGACTGCCAGAAAATATTGAAGGTAACAATATTACTTCTTTTTTAACAACATGGCTCCCTAAAACTCTAGACTTACCAGAAGCATTCTCTTTTGGTATCGAAAGAGCACATAGATCTATAGCTAATACTAACTCTAACAAAAACTATCCTAGATCAGTTATAGTTAGATTTCTATCATCTTTTGATAAAGAGATGGTTCTTAAATCTGCTTGGGCTAAAGCTCCTGTTAAGA
>NC_056744.1:598393254-598523254 GCF_019279795.1 Protopterus annectens
TGTACATACATATTAATGGTACGTGTATATGATCAGAGTGCATGACAGACAAGGATAAAGGGGTAATTAAATGGTTTTACTTAACCATTCTTGACTGGTAAACATTTAGTAAGGAGCTGCTACTTCAACTACCTGCAACCCTCTCTTTTAATAACTATTGTCAACATTTGGACACTGTTGAGCTGGAATTTGCACATTAATTAAAAAGATTACAGAAATGCTGTACATCTACATAAAGAAACACTTTTTCACTGACATTTACTGCCAAAATCATGTGCTTGCTGCTCAAAGAATGAAACAGATCCTGCATCATTTACAAAGTCCCCCTCCCCCAAGTGCATAAACTTAAAACTCAAGAAGCCAATCTACACTAAGTAGCACTGTAGAGATTCCTGCAATTCATAATCAAACTCTGTGCCACGCATAATTTACTGAATTATTCAAATTACAGTAAATTTGTAATTGGAAACAAAGTAAATGTTCTGTAGCTCACTTTTTTTCCCATTATTACTCAAAAAGTAAAATGTTTAAATAATTAGCAGAATGATAATCTACATTAAAAGCAAAACAAACTAATGCATGCCTCATTCAAATAATTGCAGTAATCAGTTTGCTAATTATTAACTTTCTTATGCTCAAGTCCAAGAAAAAAATCTGCAGTAAATGAGGGCTCTAAGTACCTAACATAAAATACAAGCCACTATTTTCAAACGGAGAGGGGTGCTACTATTAATGTGGAGCAGCTCTGTTGATACTTCTCTCACATTAAAGTCACATCAGGTAACTCTGACAACCAGGGAGGCAAGCAGGACGGATATTGCTTCCTAAAATATTCACAGGACCATGACAGAGCATTCATTAGACCTCTTAACACAGGACAGAATCAGGATTCAAAACTATGCATTTTTACATTCCTTCATCACTCTGATTAGTAGGTTACTGACCTTTCCAAACAAGTGTGATAAAGGTTATTGGGGTTACGGTGGTACTGCATTCAACATAAAAGACATGGTTGGGGACTTCTGCCAAGGGCATCTAAAAACAAATACACCTTAAAATTCGGCTGCACATTCATTATTACACAAGCTGTGTAATGAAGCCGAAGCACAGCTACTTGAGATTCAAAGTTTAGCACAGTGCATATGTGGACAGCTTCTCAATGCCTTCCTGAAAAGATGCCATTCAATGCAAAAGTTAAAAAGGGAATGAAGTCGTCCTGTATAAAGGCATACACAAGACCACAACTGATACATGTACTCTTGCACCTAACTATCTGTAAATCCTACCACGTTTTCAGCTTGATCTGTTTTAATAAATAAAACTGTGGTACTTTACTGTATTTTAAGAGATATTTCTTTCTTTCTTTTTTTTTTTTTTACAAAATTCCTTGTGCCTTTATTTCCTTTTCTTTAAGTCATACACTGAGACCCCGCTTCACAGATTTTTTTTTCCTATGCTGCTCAGTACCACATGAAGATTTTGCCTTGGAACAGGTCTACCTCTACCACCCTATACATGTGGTACCATTACTTTAATAACTCTCTTAGGCCAATGTAATTCTGAAGCTATAAATACTGACTAAATACTTAGGTTCATAGGTTCATAGGTTCATACTAGGCTATCTGCCCGAGGGCATTTACAAGCCTAATAGCCCATTTTTGTGGCTTCATACACCCCTTTAGTATGGGACCCTATATTTTTTTTTTGCCTCTGTCTGTTGAGCAGTGACACTGAGGTAATCCTGGGGGTATATCTGATCTCCATCATCTCCATTCCATTTTTCTTCTCTTAAAGGCCAGCAGTGCCTGCCTGCCATACCTATGGGATTTTTTTCATAAGCATAGGAGTCTTTTTCTGGGTGATCTATCTATCCACGTCCTCTAAATATAGCCCGTGTGAGGGTTTAAGTCTCTCCCTTGTGGCTCTGGCGGATCTAGATTTTTTTGGGTTGATTTGGTCATCTCATCTCATGTTGACATGGGCATGTTGTGTGTTAGTAAGGTCACTCAGCAAGCGGCAAGCGCTAAGCGGTAAGCTGGAGTTCTTTCAGTCGGGCAGCAGTGGACAGAGATGTTTGAGACTTTTATCCTTTTGGTATTTGTTTTGTGGCCTCTCTCCCTCCTGCAAGTGTGTGTCGGGTCAGATACATTGGGGGGGCATTGTCAGAATCATTGGTGATGAGTGAGATGAGTGTAGGGAGACTATGACCCTTGATTGATATATGACCTCCTTTCATGATAAGATTGGGCAATAAGAAAGGTCTCCTAACTACTTTAGCTACCTAGGTGTGGAATGATGACAGACTACTATCAACCTGGGTCTGTCCCCTCCTGTTGTCTTCTTCTGTGCTCAGTGGTGGCCACCTTAGCTAGGGGTATAGGGTACACCTTTTTGGTAGCTAGTATGACTATCTTAAAACCTATTTTTTTGTTAAAAAAAATATGAGCAGCAATTGTACATTAGTAAAAAATCTAATCTACATGTATAGGAAATGTTCTTTTTTTAGGAATCCCTACCATTGTCTCACTGATGATGTACATACACCTCAGATTCTACCTTATATTCACTATGTAGATTGCCACGAGTTTTCTTATTCTGCCTGTAATTATACACTGCATCACTCTTGATATCAGTGTTCTCATTTCTGTTCTACAAACCCTATCCTTTTTTATTTCCCTTAATACAATGCTTTAAAGCTTTTAAACATATCAATGTATTAATAATAATTTATTTTATTTTGTTCTACTGGAATTTTTTTGTATATAGTGTATTTCTCCCTGGGCCTCCACTGAAAATGGGTTCTTTGCGGCCCAGTTGTACTTTCCCAGTAAACAAATGTCAAATAAACAAACTGCAACACATACTTCAGATTCAGCCTGGAATGTTCGACTGATAAAGCTGATTTGAATATGTATTTATTTACATTTGTTCACCGGGAAATTCCAACTGAACACAGGTCCTTTTTCAGCGGAGGCCCAGGGAGAAAAGCTCCACAGAATGACATGGTACATGGTAAACCATAACAATCAGGGTATGTATACAGTAGAGGTGATCATGACATGGAGAAAAACAGGAGCAAATTAGGTACAAGTGAGTAGAAGCTCTAATTACAAACCGAGAAATAAGTAGTAAAACAGTGCTGCAAATTTTCTAAACAGTAACTAAATAACAATAATAATAGACTAAATAACTAAATCCTGGAAGGATTAGCAAGCAGTGAGTAATCTTCAGTTCAGTTTTATAGTGATAGAGGGGATACTCCATCTAAATCTGGGAAAAGGAGAGAGGGGTTGAAAAGGGAGGAGGGTTTGTAAGTTGGGGTGTGGACAAAGACAAGGACAAAGCCAGTGAGAATTTAGGTGGGATTTAAATGCTGTCTTGAAAAGACTGCAGGAAGGAAGGGTAGTTATGGTAGTGGGATGGTTGTTGCAGAGCTTGGATATAGCACAGGAAAATAGTGCTTCACCTGCTGAGTTTTTGGCTTTGGTGACCTGGAGCAGATTTTTGTTGCAAGAATGTAGTGGTCTGGAAGAGTGGTAGGGTTGGAGAATTGTATGGAGCGATGGGATTCGGAGAGAGTGGTTTACTAGTTTATGAGCAAAGGTGAGTTGAGTTTGGTGTAGGAGTTGTGGGAGTTCAAGCTAGTCAAGGTCTCTAAGGGAGACACAGTGGCAAGTTTTGCGATTTTGTTGTAGCAGGCTTCGTGTTGGTGTAGGTCTGACTATCTAAGATTTGTAAGTATGGGTGGAGATTAGTTGGGAATTGGCGATAGAGATTCTTGCTGGTTTGGTGAAGTATTGGCGGCTTCTATATAAGGCACCCATTTTTGTGAACTTTTTTTATTGTTAGTGATATGTGGGTGTCAAATTTGAGATTGTCTATCTGTACGCCAAGTAGTTTTGTGTGGACTGTTGGTGAAATGGAGGTAATACCTTTGACCTGAATAATGAAATGTGGGGTGTTTGGGGTAGATATGGAGGATTGGAAGATGAGGAGCTTGGTTTTATTTGGACTGAGGAGAAGCTGGGCATTAGATAGCCAGCTTTCAACTGAAGAGAAAGATTCTTGGGTGATCTGTTAGAGTTGAGGCTGAGCAGATGAGGGTGGAATCATCTGCATACTGTATGAGGGAGGCATGTTTGGTGGCAGTGTGCAGGTTGCTGGTGAAAAGGGAGAAAAGTAGGGGGCCAAGGATGGAGCCTTTCTGAACTCCCGAGAGTAACAGGGAAATGAGTAGACAGATTGTTGTCCCAGATGACCGATTGCTGGCGGTCTTGTAGATAGCTGTGGAACCAGTTTGTGGCTGGTGTGGAGAAAGAGGTCACATAGAGCACAGAGTAGCAGACTGTGTGACACAATGTCAAAGGCTTTAGATAGATCCAGAAATCCAGCAGGGGAGAGGAGGCCATTGCTTTTGTGATGGAGGACAGTGTTAATGAAGGAGAGGAGAACAGTTGTAGTGTTGTGATGTGGTCTGAAACCATGCTGAGTATTGGAGAGGAGGTTACTGTTAAGGAGGAATTTGGAGACCTGTGAGTTGATGCATTTTTTGAGTATCTTGGAGAGGGGGGAAGAGGATGGCAATGGGGCGGTAGTTGAAGAAGAGGTCAGTGGAGGGGAATGATGTGTGATATTTTCCACAGCATGGGTACATAGGATTTAGATATGGAGCGGTTGATTAATATGGAAATAGGATAAGCTAGGACATCAGCTGCTATCTTTAGGTATTCAGCGGGCAGGTAGTCAGTTGCTAGTTTTGTGGGTTTTAGTTTTGTCAGGAGTCTTTTTATGTAGGAGGTGGGTACTGTGGAGAGAAAGAAGGAAGGGAAGGATGGTTTTGGGCTGGGTGAGGGGGGGATTAGTGTAGGGACATTTTTTTTTGTTAGGGACAGAACGGATTCTGTGAAGTGTTTATTGAAGGAATCAGCAATGCTATTGGTGGAGAGAGGTGTGGTTGTTAAGGGGTGCTTACTTTTCCAGGGCAGAGTATAAGAGTTAATTGTGGACCAGAATTGCTTGGGGTTGTTTTGGGAGGAGTTTAGGGACGTCTGATAGAAAACGGCTTTGTCTGGTTTTACTTGCTTTTTGACCTTGTTACATAGTTCAAGGAAGAGTTGCCTATCTGAGGGTTTTTTAGTTATGCGCCAGCGTTCCCATGTTTTGTCTCTGGTTTTCGTAAGACCCCTGATGTTTTTTATAGCCAGGGGCTCTTAGTTCTTATTCTGGTATTTCTCAAGAGGGCATGTGAGTTAAGGATGTTGAGGAAGGTAGTGTTAAAGAAATGGACTGCTTCATCTAGGCTGAGGTACTTTAGAGGTGACCATTTTACATTTTGGAGGGAGGAGGTGAAGGAGTTGGGTTAAAATTAGCTTTGTTGCAAATAAGTCTGTGGGTAATGGGTTTGCAATCATTAATGTGATTTTTTAGTAGGAAGGTTGGGGAATGGTCACTGAGGGAGTCAGGTAAACAGCCTACTAGGTAGATATGAGGGGCTTTGTTAACTAAGACCCAGTCAAGAATGGTGTAGTTATTGGGGTTTTTATTGATCCTAGTGGAGGTTTGTATTAGCTGACAGAAACCATGGAGATTTAGGTGGAGGGCTGGGTGGTTGCTACTGCAGGATAGACAACTGATGTTAAAGTCCCCGAGGATGACAGCTTCTTGGGGTAGGGTGAGACTGGCCCGGTCTAGTAGGTTTTCAAGGAGAGGTATACTTTGGTCTGGTGGGAAACAGCACCCTATAATGTTGATTGATTTTTTAGGGTTTAATTTGAGGGTGGTGTAAAGTATTTCTTCCTTGTCAACTGGGGAGCTGATTTGGTGAGAATTTGGATATTGAGGTGGTGTTTGTACAAGAGTGCCACACCTCCTCCTTTTCTCGATAGTCTGTCCTTACAGACAATGGTGTAACCAGGTGGGAGTATGTCCTCACTTCTGATGTCAGGTTTGAGCCATGATTTGGTTAGGATAAGGATGTCAGGGGAGTAGAGGCTTATGTAGGCATGGAGGTCTTGGATTTTATTACAGATGCTTCTGATGTTAAGAGACATACTGAGGAGGTCATATGGATTTTTGTTACTTGTGATTTGGGTGATGGGGGAGTTGGTTTGAAGGGGGTTTGTGGAGATGTTTGTGATTGTGGGGCCAGGGTTGGGGTGCACATCTCCACTGAGAGCAAGTTTAGAGAGAATACTGAGAATATGTTTTATATATGCAGTAAAAAATATGTTGTATTTTATGGATATTTTGTGTTCAAATGTGGTGGGGGTTTGGTAATTGAGTAATTGTACTGGGAGGAGGTAGTTTGTGGTTGGGGTAATGAAATTATGCAGTGGGTGTTTGAGGGGAGTTGATGTGAGAGTGCAGTGGAAATGGTTGGGGGTTATGACTGTAGCTGTTTGGTAGGATGCAATGTAGGCTAGAATAGTGCAGGTGAGGATTAGAACAGTATTACCTAGTGGCATGGTTGCTTTGGGTTAGGATGTGAGACTAAGCAGGTAGGTGGGTAATAACCAAGTTATTGTATACACAAATTACAGTGCAACCAAAACTTGTAATGTTAATACCATATTACATCAAAAAGCATGAAAATCAATTTATATCAATCGATAGACTTTGCAATACAGTGGTAAGATCCATATTGGTCACAGGTAATCACTACCTATATGTCCCCTATTTAGATTATATATATAAAAAATTAAATAAAGAGGAGTATGTGCTAATCAAGAATATGATAGGGACACCTAATGTAAACTAAAATACAATAACAAAATGGCTGGTCCAACTGCATAACTCAAAAACCGATGCCCCAACTCACCATCAAGATGGAACCATGAAGTAGGTCTGCTCATTACTATCCACTAGATGTTAAGAACAATTTAACACAAAGATTATGAAAATCAAAAAAGAATGACATATATAGCACAGATGTGCCTTGTCACACAAATCTATATCAAAAAGGTAAAATCTATTGTAATCCCTAATATAACTTAGATTCCCTAGTAAAAAGGGCTTGTTACCCACATATTGTTGACAATAGTGAAAAATAGATGTATGAAGTCATTGCCTTGAAAATTTACAACAATGCTCCTTTAAGTAACAATTACAAAACTTGCATGAATGTACGGAATAGCAAAATCACATTAATCAGACCCAACCATAAAAGGTTTGGTAATATGTCCAGTTATGAAAAAGTTGGCAAACATTCCCTTGGTGCACAGGCATTAATTGAAAAAAAAATGCATCTGGATACATCTGAAAAATATAGTACAATCAATTTAGCATGCACATTCCACTCAAGCTTTTAAAGGGTATTGTTTTCTGGGAAAACTTATACCTCTGCATTAAGTCACTCAGATTCGACAGACAGATACACTGCTGTCAGCATTATGTTTGTACTGTACAGTATATTACTTTTCTTGTCCTCTCACTAAGCTAGCTTATTAAGCAAAATCAAAGTATCCAGTCTGGCAGGTATGAAGAGTAAAATTAATTACTAACTTATCTAATCAGTGATCTTGGGTTATTTGGAAGCAAAGTACAGAAAAAAAGAAACCCCTTCAAGACAGTGAAAGGGCAGGGGTTTGTTGGCAAGTCAGGGTACCTACCAGAGAAGTTAACTAAATCCTCATCAGCAAGAAAAAAAAAAAAAAAGAAAGGTGCACACTGAATCCGTGACTGGTTGTGCTATTGAATCCATGGCTGGTTGTGCTGGTGGCACGTCTGCAACAGATGCAAAAAAAGGGTCTGCTATCGTGCCACTAATTAAACCTGTGATCCCCAGGAGACTGGTAGATGGACCATCAGATCAAATCCCAGTCAGAATCTTGCAGGAACATCTTTGTACCTTGTGAAAATACCAATCAACTCAAAGGTAAACGCAAAAAAAACTGATGCTGATATCCTCAAGGTAAGCCAGGTCAACTCTGAAAGAATTTTTTTTTTATTTTGGGCAGTAAGGGAAATATCCCTGACTCACTATACTAGGGTCTGAGGTTCAATCTTGACTTCTAGTCACTGTATGTGATGCTCACTGTTCTGGCCATGTCTGTGTTGCTTTTCCTTGGATACACCAGTCTCCTCCTACCTCCCAAACATTTTTGTCAATTGGCTTTACTAAATTATCCACAGACATATATATGCAGCATTCATTCTTGCCATTATGCCCTGGTATGCAAGTAATACGGTAGAAATAGCAAGAACCAAGCAGACTATCTGATGCCCACAGCATAACCTCCTGCTTGAATCACAGCACTGAAGACTATATATAAACACATACATAAATACACACACATATATAAAAACACGCACACACATGTGTGTGTGTCTGTGCGTGTGTATGTATTACATGATGTGCGACAATATTTTGTTTAGGGTAGCTATTATACTCCAGTAAAGTCTTCTCATAGTTGGGCTGGAAGTGTACAGCCTTCAAACACTCATTCAAAAGAAAAAGCAGCAGTACACCACTTAAAGTGTAGCACCTTTATGAAAAATGCAGACCATGCAATCATTTAGTCAAAACCACTGGACCCACTTATCTTAGGGTTACAGGGATTAAAAAGAACTGCAGTTTTTAGAAGTTCTCTCCTGGGCTGCAGACATAACTATGTGACCCTGTAAGGACAGCTCTGTACAAATGTGTGATCTGTGGTGGGGCAAAACACATCTTATTTTTGATAGCAGAATGACAGCATTTGGATTTATAGGCTCATAGACATATACTAAGGTGACAAAAAACAGGGCCTTTATAAGCCTAGCTGTATAACTCATCTCATCTGTGTCCCTTATGCATCATGGGCATTCATTAGGAGTGGGTTTATTAGTTAGGAAGTCTCCAAAGGTTGTGAGTGGGGGATATTTTTACTTTGGGCATTACGGCCTGCCTCTACCAGACATGGGGGCCAGACCTGAGGTGAATTTCTGATTTCCCATCTACTGGTCCAAGCTGTGCTTAAATTAAGTAGGGTTAGGGATGGACTGTGCTTCACATAAATGAAGAGCCTATTCCAGACCATGGGGATCCTCTGAGACGCATCTGTCAGCCAAACATGTCTTATTTATGCTACAAGCAAAACTTAAATCCTTGGATCTAATGGTTCTGATGTGGTTCGTTTTGCAGGTGTGCAAAAGGTCCATCAGAACTTGATCCGTGGATGCCTTGTACGCCAGGCAAACATCCAGGGTAGGTCCACCCTTGTGAAGTGGGATAACCACTACAGTTCTCCACTCTCATGGCACAAAATCTGCTTTGAGGCTATAGTTGAAAAGTGACTCAAGCTGTTGTGACAGGTCATGTTTCAAGATATTTAGTAGGCATCCAGGGATAATGTTGGGGCCCACTGAGGCTGTGTTTTTGAACTTACAAACGACCTACTCCTTGTTAATAGTTTGGGGTGGGGGTATGCTTGTAGGTATTTCATGGGGGGAAGCACTGGGGAGTAGAGAGTGAAGTTTGAGTTGAATTTGTCAGCCAGCAAATTCACTATGTTGCTCTGCTCAGTGGCGCAACAATTAACTACCAGTTCAGCACACTCCTGTGTGCTGCCTTTGAGGTTTCAGGCATAGCTGTAGAAGGCTTTGTGGTCGTCTTTAGCCTGTGATGCTATGTTGATCTTGCAATTGGCCTTGTTAGACTTGATTAGTTCTCAGCTTCCTGTTTAGTTTAAATAGGGTGCACATTTCATTGAGGGAGTTGCTCCTCCTGCTTTTAGCAATTCATTTTTTTTCCTTTTGTTATATTCCCTATTAAGGTCAGGATTCCACCAGTGTGGTTTGTTTTTAGAGTTTGTTTGGGATTACTTTTAGTACATGGTTGTACAGGGTCTCTGTGAACAATCTCACACAGATTGCTGTGAACTCAGGGTTGGGAAGGGGAATGAATTTTGACTAACTATTGCTTAAATAGGATGTAATCTGCTTTGGAATAGTTCTTAAGTGTTACACTGGGGCTACCAAGCTGATTTTTATTTCGGAGAGAACTTTGTGGTCTGACCTCACCAGTGAGGATATGACACTGGTGGTGGTGGTGGGGGTGCAGCACTCTCCCATATTAGTAAGTACCAGGTGCAGTATTGTTTGAGCCTCTGGTGGGTGTCTGCACTATTTGGTCAAGGGTATTTGTATTAATAAAAGTCCAGGAGTCATTGTGCCTGCAAGTTTGAGGCAGTCTGTGTTTGCCAGTCTATACAGGGGTAGTTAAAGTCTTCCATAAATTGGGCATTTGTTTTAAAGGAGGGTGCCTCCAGAAGGTCTAGGTGCGAGCTGTGGGATTCTAGAGACATAGAAAAAGATTAGGAATGTGGAGGTAATATTTATGTACAAGCTACAAGTCCACTGGTAGGGGAAACCTGATCGCTTTTCATAACTATTTTGGGGGTTGAAGCAAACCCTCAGGCCAGTCAGGTTCAAACCACATTGATCTGACCATCACTTCGCAGGAAAGCTTTTTCAGGGGTAAAAGGCATACAGTTCAATATCTCATTATCAGCGGCCTGACTAACGTAGTGAATGTATAGTTTCTGTTGCTCTGACTCCACTAATACTATTCATGTACTTACTCTATTGCCTACTCTAGTGTATGCATTATCAATCACTGCTTTGCATTCCCATCAAAACATGTATTTTGCAGACAAGGAAAATAAAATTATCTTATCTGTTCACCTGTCATACAAGAATCACCGTTGTGTAATCTTAGATAAAACAAATTTGCTGTTAGTAACAACTAGAGCATCTTTTCTTCTAAACTCCCTAACCCTTCAATTCCTCAATGAAAATGACCGTCTCCCTTCCCACTAAAAATGCCATCTCCAATGCATCCTATTGTCTGTAAAACCAAATCGGTGCCCAGCTATTTAAACTCCATTACATTCCAGCAGCAAGTGAAAATATTACTTGCCAGCATAACTCCAAGCATGTAAACTGGTTATTGTAAACAAAGAGTGAAGTTTATAGCTGTTGCATATCAAGTGGAACTGTGATGTTAGAGTTAGTTTTGTTGAGGTTTTGTCAAATATCATCAAAACTTGCCTAACTGATTTGTTAACTACATGTGTCACAACTCTGTATTAACTCCTTAAGTTTTTGTCTTGTGGCCCAGGTCAAGGTTAAAAAGGGTCCACAGATCTCACATATCCACTAGTCAAACATTAAATTAAGAAATAAAACAAAAGTAACAGTTCTGTAACTTGGTTTGGTAGGGGTTCTTTTACTTTAACACACTTCTTAAATTCGTATATTCTAGACAAAGACACAATAGGAAACCTTTTTCATTTTCATATATTACACATATATGCTTTCTTTTTAAACAATCATTCTCTCCAACATTACATAGACTGTTCAAATCCTGCCTTCCCTTAAAACTCACTCATCCTCCTGAACATTACTCTGCATATATTGTTCCACAAATGCCATTTACTTATATGTAGTTTGCTGCCTTCCTTTACTGAAGATCTAATTGTACTGAGTACGTAAATTACAGTTGAGTTAGATTTTTGCTTTGGATTTTCTAGTCCAGTAATTTCTTTTTTTGGCAGGCAATAGCATTAGTAAGGCCTTACCATGTGTGTGCAATTTAGATCCTACATCCCAGCTCAAAAGAATAATGTCCTTGGGTATAATCATTTGCTTACTCAACAATTCTGGAAAAATACTCTTCAGTAAATTTTTAAAACCTGGTATCTCATTAATTTTCCAAAAAGCATGTTCTTGGTTACCTCCTTGTGTCTCATAACACCTCCAGCATTTACTATCTACCTGAGGAAAAAAAGTCTCTGAAGTCTGCTTTGGGTACAAACACTTACAAGCAAAAATCCTAAACCTTCTGGATTTTGCTGCATACTTGGGATACACACAGGTTTCCACCCAATGTTACTTTGTATATTACCTTTCCATTCTTTTTGCAATCAAATAATTTCTAACCTCCTCTAACTGATTCTTATAACTAACATACAATATTTTACATGCTCTACTAATCATCCCTTTTTAACAGCAACTTTTGTTCTAGACTCAAAAACTTTGCCAAAGCTGGTCTTTCACTTAGGCCCGGTCCCTTTTTCTTTACCTACATTCTGATATCAATCTCTGGTACAGAAAGCAGTCACTAACCTGTGGTTGAAACTTCTGCTTGGCCTCATCTCACTTGATTATCTTTCTGTCTCTAGTTATCTGCTCCCAAAATACCTTGGCTCCTTTGCTGATTTTCTCTAGTAAATTATAGCCCTCTCTTGCCTATCTACTGTACCCTACTTGCAGTCATTCCTATCAGTAAAATCTGCTTTCTCTGTTCTTGCATTGGCTTAGTTCTTTGAATACCTTGGCTACTTTATAACATTATGTATGGTTGTTGTTATTCTCCGTAAGGATCTACATCTAAAATCCTACTCTCTCGTTGCTTCTCGAATGTCCCGCTTGTTTCATCATTCCTCCCCAATTTGATTTACAATTTTTGACTTGTGTTATGTATATCAGCCTTAACTGTGTAGCTCCAAACTATCCCTCCAAATCAGGTAATGCTAAAACACGTTGTTATATGGGGAGAATCAACTTATCCCACTTAACTCTTGCCCCCCCCCCCCCCAAGTATATTTTTCAGCTCTATTATTGCCCACAGCTTTTCCTCTGGTTAACACAAATATGGTTAAACCCTATATAAAATTAAAAGGACAAGAAACATTTTAATACTTCTTTTTCCTGAGCTTTCATGGATCAATGGAAGTGAAACATAAAAGTGTTGGGCACCATTCTGTTTTATACAGTTTAGTAACTTGTATATACACAAACAGGAGGGTCAGGTGCAAGGACTAAAGCTGAATGTGAAGTAATGAAAATGCAGAACCTAATGCAAGGTTAACCAATGACTTCAGAAATGGCAGGGTCCCCAGAATCAGTAGAAATAGGACCAATGGTAGTATGACAGAAGTTACGCTAAAAGCATTTAAGCAAATTATACAAGGGTAATCCCACAAAAGCAGAATAGAGGTAGACAGCAATATAGCACACTGTTAAGATATGGTATAAACTAGCTGCTGACATGGGACATAGTGATACGCATGACTTTATATAAACTGAATGCAAACAGGCTTTTAAACCACGTCTGACATACTCTTTTTTAACAAACCTTTATTGATTTATCACTTGTAACAGAGGCAAATTTACATTTATACAAAAGTATAAAAACTGTATTAAGCATTATACTTCACATATACCACTATATATCATATAACCTAAGCAACATTACATAAATTATTCAATTCCTGCCCCCCTTTTCAAACAAGAAGCAGCTTTATTAAACCATCACTTATAAGATAAGCAATACATATATTTATATAAATGAAAACAAACCACACCGACAATCCTAGTTGCAAGCATTTTACATCATAAACCACACTGACATACTCCCAGTTGTGAACATTATACATCACTTATAATCTACCCAATCACTTTCAAACATTACATACTTCATTTAAGCCCTACCTTCTTTTAAACCTCATTCCTCCCCCTGTATGTATTTGTTCCCACAATTCACATTTTTTCCTATGTAGCTTGCACCTACCCTTTTCTAAAGATCTCAATTCTAGTTTATTTTTTCTCTGTTACTATATTCACTACTTCTAATATAATTGGTTTAGATTTTGATTTCCATTTTCTACTAACTGCTTTTTTGGCTGTCACCATAATTAGACACAGCAAGGCAATTCAGATTCTGTATCATAGCTCAGCAAAAATCATCCCCCACGTCACACCAATCTACTCACCAAACATCTCCGACAGTCCATCCCCACAGGGAATCCCTAAAGTCCGCCAACCTACCACACTCCCTGAAAATATACTCCCAAGCATCTCTTTCTTCCCCGTCATACCTCTATCATTTGCGGTCTACCTGAGGAAAAATTCTCTGGAGTCTACTTGGGGTATAAAACATCCATGTAAACATTTTCAAGCAAAAATCCTAAATCTTCTAGATTTTGTTGCATATTTGGGAGACATACATATATCCTCCTTTGTTTCTTTGTGAATTGTTTATCCAATCTTTCCTCCCAATCCTTTTTAACCTCTGCTGATTGAATCTAACAGTTATGCAATATTTTATATGCTCACTAATTATTCCTTTTTTTTAATGGCAGCTTCTGTTTCACATTCTACTAAAAACTTTAGCAGTGCTGGTCATTCATTTAGGATGCCCTATTTCTTTCTCTTTGCCTATACAGGGATATCAATCCTTGATAGGGAAGGCAATCTCTAACATGCAGTCCAAATAAATTCTTGGCCTCTTCCCATTCTATTACCTTTCTCTCTCTAGTCATTTGCCCTCAATGCCTTGATTCCTTTGCCAGTTTTCTCTCCAATAAATTCAAGCTCCCTCTTGCCTATTGTCTATACCCCTAATTGCAATCATCCCTAGCGGCAGAATATCATTTATCCATTCCCGTGTTGGCTTAGTTATTAGAATACTTTCTGCTACTTTATAGATATAATATTGTGCAGGATTATTGTTACTCTCCTTAAAGCCCTGCATCCAAAATCCCAACCTCTCCTTGTTTCTTGAGCCCCCCCCATTTCAATATCCTCCCTTTCCACTTTGAATTATAGCTTTCTGCTTGGGCTATGTATAGGAGCCTTAACTGTATAGCTTTTAAATACCCCTTCAAACTGGGTAATCCCAATCTGCCCTGTTCTACTGGTCAATCATCTTATCCCACTTGACTCTTGCAGTCTTTCCCTCCCAGATAAACTCCTTCAGCTCTTTATTAATTGCTATCCACAACTTCTCCTCTGGTTGATAAAAATATGCCTGACCTGTGTACAAGACTAAAGGGACTAAAAACATTTTGACTGCTTGTATATTACTGTCCGTATCCATGTAACAAAGCTTCCGTTTTCTCAATTTTTGTATTATCTTTTGTTTTGTGTCTTCCCACATATCCTTAGCTGCCACACCAGAATCATTTTTAATCCATACTCCTAAATACTTAATTTTATCATGTCCCCATAAATACAGATATTGCTGAACCAGTTAATTTGTGGGTACATAACTTACCGCTATTGCCTTTGTTTTAGCTTCATTAATTTTTATCCCAAAAAGATTTGAAACAAAATGTTCCACAACACTGTAATGTCTATCTTTTGTTTTATCAGATGTATAATAATATCATCTGCAGTTGTTCTTGACCATCATACCAATTATATCCTTAAATTTCTGAGTCCCTTATTTTGTCACTGGTTCTAAATATAATGCAAACAACAAAGGGGAACAAGAACACCCTGCCTGGTACCTTTTTACTCAAGCAGAAATCATCAGAGAGGACCCCACCCACTTTAATTTTCACCTCTTATCCCTCATACATCCTCCTAATCACCCTGATAATTTTTACAGGAAATGCAAATGCTTCCAAATGCCCTGCTCATAAAGTTACAGCTTACTCTGTCAAATCCTTTCACTTCATCAAGACCCACCAACAATGTGACCTTCGTACATTCTGCTTCCCTCTGGATCATCAATGTTCTGTTAATATTGTCAAATGTTTGCCTCCTCTCCATAAAACCATACTGATGCATATCTATCAATTTTTGCATTACTTTTGTCATTCTTTTAGCCATTATACATTTAAACCAAGTACCTACAAATTACCACATAGGTGGTAGCTCACTTAACACAGAGTGTGTGATAAGAGACCTAGGGACCCAGGTGGTTAGTAACCTCTCCTTCAATAACCACATCGCTAAAGTGGTTAGAAAATCCTTCTACATGTCCCACCTTATCATGAAGGGGTTTGCATCTAGAAAAAGGGAAGTTATTGTCCCCCTCTACTCACTCATTAGACCCATTATTGGGTACAACGCCCCATTCTGGATGTACCTTACTAGACACCTGCAACAACTGGAGAGGCCTCAGAAATACCTCACCAAGAGGATAACGGGCCTAAAACATATGCCCTATGCCACCAGGCTAAAAAAACTACAACTGTACTCGGTTGCATACTGGCTGCTCAGAGGTGATCTCTGTCTGACATACAAGGCTATGTCTAACCCCGAAGTGCTGGAAATCCTCCACCCAAGGAAAAACCAATCTACCCGAGCTACACGCTCTAGGGACCTAAACCTGACCTCAACAATAAACAGGACTTGGAGGGGTAGATTTGTGTCCCAGAGACTCCCATTGCTCTGGAATAAGGTCCCCATATATGTGGGGCAGAGCTCCTCATTAGCACTCTTCAAGAAGAATCTTGATGAGTGGATGGGGAACAGGAAATACACCCCGGGAATCACTTCTGTGGCTCTGCTCAACAGAGGCGCAGGTAACTAAACCACTTTGGAGGCACAAGCCGAAACAGTTTGGCTAGGCTTAATTATGCCCTAGGGCCAATAGCCTAGTACCTACCTATGAACACTTGATAATAATGGTTTAAGTATTGGAATGGGCTTGATGGATCTTTACCCTATTTGGGCATTACAGCTACCACTGCTTTCTTTCAGGATGTTGGTACTCCTCTCCTCCTTTTAAAATACTGTTACCAACAAAACCTTCCAAATCTTTATCAGTTTTTTTTCCCTCCTAGCTTCAAAACGTCCACAAGAATACCATCTATTCCTGGGGGCTTTCCTGTAGATTGGTTATACATCACAATTTTTCCTCACATCTCCTCCTATCCTAATCGTTAGTAATTGAACCTAACCTACTTCTAACCTTGCCATATTTAATTCTTCCATAAACATGCCCATTTGTATCTTTGCCCGATTTCCATATTTCTCTGTTTTATACAAACTTTCATAGACTTTCCGAAATATTTCTAATACTTCTACAAGATCTCTTATCTTCCTTGTTATAGGCTCTCTAAGCTTGGCAACAGCCCTTTCTACTTTCTGCTGCCCAAGTCATTGTGCTAAAAGTTTTTGTGTTCTACTGTTATCAAAAAAGGTTTAACAGTAATCTTTCGAAACTTGTGCATAATACAGAGGTAATCTCCTATTTTCTGCTTAGCATTCTGCACAGTTGATCCTCTTCTTGTTCTGTGAGATTCCCCTATTCTGCAATACTTTAACTTTTGCCAGTTCCTCTAAATAATTCATGTTACTTCTTAACCATAGCTTCCTTTCTTTTATTTCCACCTTAATTTTATCCCAATCCCTAGCTATATTTTCAGAAGAAATTCCTATCCTCTCTAATAGCTCCTGAATAATATCCACTATTCATTTATTAAATTCCGCTCTTTTCAACAGACAGGTGGGAAACTGCCAGTGTTTCATTTTTTATTTCATTACCCTGTGTTTTTATTTTAGTTACTATAGGTTCAGGTACTAGGCTATCTGCCCAAAGGCATTTATAAGCCTAGCCGGAATGTGCTGGCTTTCGCCGCCCCCTTAAATTAGTTCCCTGTGCCTCTGTCCAGTAGAGCCATTGAAGTGATCCCTGGGGTAAACTTTCTGTTTCCCATCCACTCGTCAAGGTTTCTCTTGAATAGGGTTAGCGAGGAGCTCTACCTAATGTAGATTGGAATCTTGTTCCAGAGCATGGGAAGTCTCTGGGACAGTAATCTATCCCTCCAGCATGTCCTATTTATTGTTGTGGTGAGGTTTAGATCCCTGTAGCGGGTGGCTCGAGGGGACATGGTTTTCTTTAGGTCGAGCATGTCCATCAATTCTGGGTTGGACATGGCCTTGTATGTCAGGCGGAGATCACCTCTGAGTAGGCGGTATGCAACAGAGTACAGCTGGAGTTTAGTCGAGCTGCATAGGGCATCTGTTTGAGGCCAGTGATCCTCTTGGTGAGGTACTTCTGTGGTCTTTCCAGCTGTTGCAGGTGTCTTGTAAGGTACATCCCAAATAGGGCTTTGTACTCTAGGATCGGTCTGATGAGTGATGAGTAGAGGGGCACAATGACCTCTTTTGATCTGGATGTGAACCCTTTTGTGATTAGGTGGGTCACATAGGACTTTCTAACCACTTTGGCAATGTGATTATCAGAGGAGAGATTACTATCTACTTGGGTCCCCAGATCTCTTATTACGTCTTTCGTATTTAGGGGACTACCACCTATGTGGTAGTTTGTGGATACGTTGTTTTTTTCCAAAGGGGATGACTATGCACTTTTTGGCATTTAGCTTGAGGCCATGGTTTTGATACCAGGTATCTGTCTCAGTGAGACCCTTTTGGAGGATGTCTGTGTCAGCCGGACAGTCAATTATAGCCCCTAGTTTGCAGTCATCTGCGAACTTGGTCAGCCATAGTCCTCCTGTGCTTGCCTGTACCTCTGAGAAGTATATGCCGAACAGGAAGGGTCCTAGGACTGAGCCCTGGGGAATGCCACTTGTAACTGGTTTAGAGTCAGACCTAGCTCCCGCAACTCTTACCATGTGGGTTCTGTCCGTGAGCCAGTTGGCAACCCATCTCATGACGTAGGGGTTTATGTTCAGGCTGGTGAGCTTGTCTATAATACCTGAGTGGGGAATGGTGTCGAAGGACTTTGTAAGGTCTAGGTAGGCTGTGTGGACCACCTTTCCCTTGTCTACAGCCTTGGTAATGGTCTTAAATAAGTCCACCAGGTTTAGGAGGCATGATCTGCCCTTAACAAAGCCGAACTGGGTAGGGTCCAGTGTTTGGAGGTTTCCAATGTCTCTGTTAATGAGATCCGTGTTGATGCGCTCCATAGCTTTGCAGACCAAGCTAGTCAGGCTTACAGGGTGATAGTTCCCGGGGTCTGTTGTGGCCTTTGGGGAGTGGAATAACCGTTGCTGTGCACCACTCTGTGGGCACGTAGCCTGTGGAGAGGCTGAATTTAAACAGTGTGTTTAGGTGAGGGGTTAGCTCATCTTTGAGTTCATGTAGGACGCAGCCTGGGACACCATCCGGTCCCATTGATGTTGTGTTTTTGGCTTTAGAGAGGGCTGTTTTAACCTGAGTGTCTGATTTCAGGGGTTCTACATTCTGGTATGGTTATGGGCCCTTTTAGAAGTGAGAGGGGGGTGAAGTTTGCACTGAGCCGGTCTGCCAGGATGTTGGCAATATCGGTCAGTTTAGTGTATTTTGTGCCATTCTGCACTAACTCCAAGCAGATCTGAGCATTGCCACTTAGATTCTTGACATAGCTAAAGAATGCCTTGTGGTTATCTTTGGAGTCCCTTGGCAATTTTTCTTTCGAAGCTCGCCTTGGATGATTTTATGAGAGATTGTAGTTTCTTGCCGATACTGATCAGGGATGTCTTCCCTTCTTGGTATTTTACTCTTTTCTGTACTAGTTTGTTTATGGCAGGGGTCCACCAGACTGGTTTCCTTTTCCTGGAAGAGTGAGTCTTGGTTTTGCTTGGGATAGCATGATCCATGCATTCTTGTAGGTGCCCATACAATGCATTAGTAAAGGATTTTGCAGTTTGGACAGCGTTATCCTTTAGCATGGGGGCTTTGAAACTTTCCACCACGGTCTTAAGTAACGTGAAGTTTGCTTCTGAAAGGTTTTCCATGGTGGTTTCCTTGTCCGGGGGTGGGAGCGGAATGTGGATATCCAAAGTGATTTGTTTATGGTCAGATCTAACGAGTGAGGGGTTGACCTCCAGTGTGGAACACCGGTCACCCATGTTGGTGATGACCAGGTCCAAATATGTTGTCACCTCTGGTGGGAGTGTTGACCACTTGATCCAGGGCATTTGAGTTTATAAATTCTAGGAAATGTTGGGCAAGGGAGTTAGTACTCTAGTAGTTCTCCCAGTTAATGTTTGGGTAAATGAAATCACCCAATATTAGGGTGTTTGGTAGGACCTTTATGTTTCCCAGTGTTTCCAGAAACGTGGAATGGGGGTCCTGGGACATGGTGGGTGATCTGTAGCAAGCTACAATTTGAATTGCAGTTTTGCCCGTTGTTAGTTGCACGTGGATGATCTCTGAAGCATCATACTGTGCCACTAACCTGGAGGTGTGGGTATCCTTGATGAATATGGATACGTCCCTGCCTTTTGTATTTCGGTCCAGGTTCTGTGGCCGAAATGTATGGTATGAGTTGTAGCCTGGTAGTGCTGGGGTGCTCTCTGGAGCATTAAACCAGGTTTCTGTTACTGCACATATATCGATTTTCTCTATACTGAGGAGTGCCTCGAGTGCGTGCATTTTGAGGTTTAGACTTCTGGCATTGAGTAGCATTACCCTCAGTTTTTTGTTACTTGTGCTATTTACGGCAGTGGGTTTGTCTTTTGAGCCTTGCCTAAGAAAGGCACTATGGGGGTGGCAAGAGCCTTGGCCAGTATTCGAAAGCCTAAGGGTGACAGGTGCAAGCCATCTCTAGCGAAGCAGCGTGGCTTGTCGAGCATGTCATCTCAGGCAGACAGACACTGGATCCCCTTTTAATGACACCAGAAACTTAGCCAATTGTTGAAATTGATAATTTTTTTCTTTATACCATGGTATCATTCTTGGTGAGGGTAGGATGCTACCCAGGGTCAGGGTTATACTGGCCTGGGCTATGTGATCAGAGAGCTCTTCCATGTCTCTTTTCATGTAGTCCAGGGAGGTATGGCTCAGGTCATTCACACCAACATGGACAATGACAGAGTCGTATTTGTACTTGTTCTGGAGTGACCTGAGTGCTTGTGTTGTGTGGCGGATCTTGGCACCCGACAGGCAGCTAACAGTAACCTTCTCCTTATTCAGCCTAGTGAATGGGACGTCAGTGTGCCTGACTATAGAGTCACCTATTGCTAGTTTATGTTATTTTACCTTAAGGGCTGTGATTGCGTGCCACACTGGTTTTGTGAAGTATGTGTTTCATGGTTTGTGTTTGGGGGTGGAGGTTGCTTGGATGTCTGCTTTGGAGGTCTCTGTTGCTTTTGCAGATTTTTATTTAGAGCCACTGAGTATGTTTTCGTGTATTTATGTGTGTTTTTTGCCGGTGCTGGTTTGATGGGTCTATGTGAGACTGGTGGTGTGATGCAAGTATTTCCCTTCTCCTCCTGTCTGATCCAGTCTTGGGTTGAGAGAGCTTAGCCTCCAGTTTGGCTGTATAATTGCATCTCTTGCATGTATTAGTGTTTGGTGGTAGGAGGAGAGGGTTGTCTGTGTACATGAGGCAGTTGTAACATTGCCTCAAAATGCCCAGATTCACCAGCTGGACTGGAGAGTACACCTGAAACTGCCCTTTGGACATGCCTGGATAGGTACAGTGAACTATTTTACTGAATGGCTGGTAAGGTTGAATAGAGAGCCTCGTCCTTCTGTACAGTATAGGGGGATCTAGTGCTAGGGTTTATAAGTGCTTGCTATGAGTTTTGAGCAAGTGCCGGGCTGAGAAATGAATGGCTTGAGTGCTTTAGTTGAAAGTTTGTCTAGTTCCAAGGGAAAAATTGAAGAGGAGACTATGTGGAGCTGGGAATAGTTACACCCTAGCTAACCAGTGCTGCCCGGCGCACAAAACCGAGCAAATACAGTTTTTATAGCAGAGAAATGAAAGAGAGAGAAATTAGCCTGAAATGGCCCATAAACCACTAATTTCTGGGCAGAAACCACTCTTCCAGGGACAGATCGGCTGCTCAAAGCTCCTGTCTCTTACAGGTGAACAGAGAAACTTCCTTCTATCCAAGTAAGGTATGGGCAAACAGATTTGTAATACAGCCCTGAAATTCAGCACTAACCTGAAAACTGGACTATACTAGCTTAGAAAGGCGGGGAACAAGTATATATATTTTTCAGAAAATAAAGCAGATACAACCAAAAAACACTTCAAATGCACAGAAAAAGGATACTTATTGTTATACATCTCAGATCAGAGTTGTAGTCAATGCCCTTAGTAATAAAGTAGGAAGAAACACAAATACGGTAAAAGCAGATGAATAAAGTGCATTTTTTTTATATTTATAAAACAATAGAAAACAAACAAACTGATTTAAACAAGTTACCCAATTAACCAGAAAAAAAGCTCAAAACTTGAGCCCTGTTGAAGCAGTCTTCAATCAGACAAGTTCTAACTGCACACTCCTGCCACTAGGGTGCAGGGGAACCTTCTCCAAAAAAAGATGGCCTGGATCAGTGCTCAAGTTATACAAACAAAGCTAGATTCAGCAGGCCTGAATCTGGTCTATGCTACAGCAACAAGGCGCACCAATTTCAGAAAGAAACAGTTCAAATAAGCAGGCACAATAAACCTGTGACCAGAAATTCCCAGCTCAGAAGAGCAGAATCCAGCCTCTCCTCTCACAAGAGTGCAGACCACAAACCTTCTTAATGTAGAATAACTGGCCTGAAGCCCAAGTGCTTAAAGCAGAACTAATCCACTTTTAGAACAGCAGACACTGAGCCTTCAATCAACAATTCCCAGCTTAGAAGGATGTAAGCTACCTGTCCAGCCACAACAGTGTAGACCAGAAACCTTCTTAATGTAAAACAACCGGTATGAAGTCCAACGGCTTAAACCAAAAGACTTAGACTAACAGTTACAATTTAATCAGGCTACTACCAAGCAGTAATAAATGCAGCAGAATAAATAAAACTGAGTACTTTTAAGAAAAGACAAAAGCAAAATAAAGCAGGAGGAAACACAAATACAGTAAAAGCAGATGAAACAGTGCAATTTTTATTTTTTTTTTTGTTAGTAAAATGCAAGGAGAGAGGAAGGAAGAACTTAAGTGGGTTGGCCCTCTCAAAACTTCTCTCTGTATTAAGTAGAGTGAACACTAGACTGAGGATATGATCTCACTGTACTCGGTTAAGTGAGCAATGAGATGGACCCAGGAGGAGTGTTCAAATACAGACTTACAGAAGGGGCGGGCAATTCCAGAGCTACCAACTGCAGAGACAGACACAACGTACTATTCTGTGAAAACAATTAGGTAACAGAAAAAATTAAATACAGTACTTTTAAAACTGCAAGTTTGTACTTAGCAGAAGACTAAAATACAATATTGCAAGTTTGCACTTAACTTTAGCTTCTAATTTAGAAACTACTGCACAAGAAGAATTAACAGCGTGAATTAAACGAACCCTGATCCAGACCCAGTAAACTACTCCACACAAAGAAAACTTTGAGGATGAATACACACATGCTTACTTCTTTTGTTTCATTTTATCAGGAAAAATAGGGCCAACCAACGGCAGCTGCAGTCTCCCCAGGGATGGACACAGCATTCTGGCACAACAAGTAAGCCTTCCCTCTTCCAGGACCGACAAGTGTGTCTCTCCCCTGCCCACCGAGGGGACCTCAACAGCCGCAGAGGACATGGTGGTTAACCCTCAAATCCACATTGGCTGTGGGTACTAATACCAGAGGGATTCAGCATAAAAGAAGAGTGCTCAGAGGTGCAACAAATGGCCACAGCAGAGTCAGCCACGTGTGGTTGAGACAAAATCTATTTGCTTAACCTTTTCTTTTTGTGGCTGGAAGAAGGACCAACCATGAGACCGGTAGTTTGTTCCACGGTCAAGCAGAAAATGGTGCCTCTTTCACATTAGAAAACAAGCAGCAAATGCTGATAAAAACTACAAGTCTTTAAAAGTCATGTTTTTCATAGAAAGCACACTAAAAAAACATTTTATTTTACATTGGTGGGAGCTGGTAAAGTGTTTTAAACACTTTCTCCACAGAAAAATGTTTTTCGCTTTCTTTGCACAACTTTTAAATTTTTATAGGGAAAAAAAGAGTGCTCCTTTTTAAAAGTATGAGAGAGCTTTGTGACAGTCCATTAAGATGCATGACTCTTAGCTTTAAAATAACTTTCTTGAACAGGAAAGTGATAAAACACAAACAATACTTTAAAAAAAATTGAAGTTTTTTTTCCCCCCAAAGGGATCTAAATCTGACCAGCAAAGAAACAGCATCAAGCTGACCATCAATCCCCAAAAGCCTTAGACTGTAAAGCTCTGGAGGGGAGTGGCAGCCAAACTTGTTGCTTAGCTCAGCTCAATCTGCCTGAGAGTTTGGCCATGTGGAAGGTGCCCTGAAGGTTTGGACGCTGTCCGTCTGTTATGTCCTTAGTAGGATATAACCAACATATCTAAAGTTACTATAGCAGTGATATGATAAACATCACCTGTGCCTATAACTGTTATACCTTGAGGTGTCAAGATGTCATATTTTTTTAGCCCAGTAAAGATGTTTACTTGTTTAGTTTGTCATAAAAGTAAATATACCACTCATATGAAATAAGCCATACAAATTTAAACATATTGCGATTTACATGCATGTTATGCACATACAAGATTTGATTCTTGAAATACATAAATCTGAACAGTAAAAAATGAAAAGCACAATGAAAAAATGGGTTTGCAACCTTGTATGCCTTAGGAAATGAGCATTCGGTTTATAAAATAAGAGGCATATAAAGAAAAAAATGGGTACAGCAAAAAAGCTGCATTAAATAATCATGAGCACAGCTTTGACACCTTGACATTAAGACTGTACCAGCCTAACAAGAAACTGGACCTGTGCCTCTTTTTCCCTTTCTTTATCCTTTCTGTTCCAGAAAATGAAGTTTATGTCTCAAAGTGAAGTTGCTTATCTAAGAATTTACTTATATAACACACACACACACACACACACACACACACACACACACAAAACTTAAGCAGATGTTTTATATTTAACTATGGAAAATGTTACATCCTGGTCTTCTTTAAAGTAGAGTACTACAAATAGTACCCCTCCCATGCTGGACAAGTTTAAAAAATAAATTTACTTCACACAGCTAAACCTACCACCTGTCTATTAGACAGCACCTTAAAGCAAAATATATGCAAAACTAAAAATACATACTTCATTTTTTTAGTTCTCAAGCAGAATGATATTATGTCTCATAAAAGTCTGCAAGAGACTGTAGATATCTGCAGGCATTTACAAAGCAGCATCATTTCAGAAACTATTTAATCTCACCTAACTACAAAGCAACCATGAACAGTGTCCTAACTAACTGCAACTACTCTGTTACATAAAGGTGTGACTGGTTAAAACAGATGTTAACTTCAGACTTTTCACAGCTATGACCTTAGATAAAAAACTACTCTCACTGCCTCTGTCCTGCATGTCTTTATGAAAACTTGCCTGGATGGAACAAAGCACTGAGTAATCAGCAAATGTTCAAAGATGGTATGCTTGGTTAAGTTTTATAGTTTCCAGAAAACATGTCATACCATTATGAGCATCATCCATGCAAACAAACCCAGGGATGATGAGACTTACTCACTTATCTTCTGCATGACTGAGGAAATACACAATGCAAGGCAAACCAGTTCAGAATGTTTTGACATTTATCCTGCTTAAACAGGTCAGAAAAATTATTTTCTATTTTACACAGATAAGCAGGCCCCAGAAATCCACACAGAAACACCTCCATTTCTTTGGCTATGATATCTGGGATACTCTGTTACCAAGCATAACTCAATTCTGCTTTAGAGGCAGTCACGGGAAAACAACTGCATTGCTGAAGGAGAGACAGAGCAATATCTGTTTGTGTTAAACTGTCCCTTACTGCTCAGAAACATCATGATCATTAAACAACTTCTAGTCCCAATTATAACATGCCACAAGCAATATCAACTTGCTGCTTTCCGTTATCAACACCATAAGGGTTTGTGGCAGATGGGAACACAACTGTCTGTAAACTATCCTAAATATGGTCACATCCCACTTATTTGAACACTGCTGTATTAGCCTCAAACACAGCATTTTTTTTAACTATGTTATGTGGAAATGTCCATTTGGTTACTTTCTTACTCCAAAAAAATCTAATGCTGAACAGGGTTTCCTTGAGCAATGACTCAAACTGATGGCAGTATACCTCCAATGAAGTGCACCAGATATGCTTGCAGGCATCTACCTTTTGCCATCTGTGCATCCACTGGATGTCCATGTCTACAGGTTTCTACAGCTGCTCTTTACCAACTATTTTTGTATGCTACGGTAATGAATCAACCACAGACCATCAGTTTCCCAGTTCATAGGTATATACTACGCTAACCACCACCATGGTCTTTATAAGCATAGCCATACATCCCAATCCAACAGTGTCTTTGCGTAGCATAGGCATTTATTAGGAGGAGGTGTGGCAGGGCTTGCCACCTGGCAGTTTGAACCTTGGCTCTAGATGATTGCCACTGCTGAAGTGAAACCCCAACCACATGTGTAAAAATAGGAAAGGAACTGTGGATGGATGTTAGGAAGTTTCTACAAGTTATCAGGTTATATATATGTGGGTGTGGTGCTATGTTAGTTTGGGGATTACTATCTGCCTCTGTTTATCACAGGAATGGGGGCCAGACCCGAGGTGAAATTTCCGATTTCCAAACTAGTGGTCAATGTTATGCTTAAACAGGGTTAGGGATGGACTCTGCTTCACATGGATGGGGAGCCTGTTCTAGAACATGGGGATCCTCTAAGACATATACCTGTCTTTGCCAGCATATTTTACTTATGTTGGAAGCAAAATTTAAATCCTTGGATCTAGTAGTTCTGATGCCATTTGTTTTGTGAATGTGAAAAAGGTCCATCAGAGCTGTACTCCAGATCCCCTGTATGTCAGGCATAGATCGCCTCTCAGTAGCTTGTAGGTGACAGCATATAGAGATAGGGCTTTAAGGCAAACCATACAGGACAATGTGTTCATACCCTGGATTCTTCTGGTAAGTAACCTTTGTGGGCGTTCCAACTGTCGCATACGTCTGGTCAGGTACATGATGAAGGGAGGCATTATACTCAATGATGGGTCTGATAAGGGCTGAATAAAGTGGCACTATGACTTCACTGGACCTGGATGCTATGCCCTTACTTGCAAGTTGGGCAACACAGAATGAGTTTCTTACTACCCTGTCAATATGTTGGACAAAGGCCAGATTGTCTACATATGTTCCCAGATTTACGACTATAGGGTCAACTCTTAGGTTCATACTAGTCTATCTGCCCTAGGGCATTTATAAGCCTAGCCAGAATGTGTTTGGCTTTCGCCACCCATTTTAAATTTATTTTGCTATGCCCTTTTTCGAGGTTAGTATACTGTGCCTCTGTCTAACAGTGACACAGAAGTGATACCCGGGGTAAACCTACGATCTCCCATCCACTCATCAAGATTCCTCTTGAAGAGAGTCAATGAGGGACTCTGCCTAACCTGGACTGGGATTTTATTCCAGAGTGAAGGGAGCCTCTGTGTTATGAATCTGTCCCTCCAGCATGTCCTATTTATTTCAGTGCTGAGGTTCAAGTCTCTCAAGCACATAGCTCGATGGGATTTGGATTTTCTGAGGTGCAGCATGTCCACTAATTCCGGGTTGGACATGGCTTTATACGTCAGGCACAGATCGCCTCTGAAAGTACAGTTTTGTACCTACCATAAATGTAGATGTCCGATAGGTATGCATCTGCAGTCATAACATATGGGTTGTCCTGCCTCAGGCAGCCCTTCGGTCGGCCGGATTCCAAAGTCTGGGTCAGGCCTCGGCTGATGTCGCACTTTCCCCGACGTCAGAGCGTCTGGGGTATAAAAGCATCAGCCAACGCCATTTTCCTCAGTGTTTCTTGCCCCAGATGCCAGGTGCCCTCTAGGAAGGCCAAATTTGGAGGAATGCAATAAATTCCAAACATTTTCCAAAATATATACATATATATACAAACAAATACACCATAATAGATCCCCCAGCTAGCTAATGGAGGGGTAAGCACCCTAGGAATACCACAGAGGGGAAGGAGAGAGGGTAAACCTGACTGCAGATGCATACCTATCAGACATCTACATTTATGGTAGGTACAAAACTGTACTATGTCCTTCAAGGATGCATCTGCAGTCATAACATATGGGTGGAATACCATAGCCAATCTGGGGGAGGAGGAATTAAGAAAAGGATGGTGTAGTTAAGATACCCTGCAGGACTGCTGTAGCAAAACCTGCTCTGGATCTGGAGTATAGAGGTAAATTGTAATGTTTGGCAAATGTATGCACGGAGCTCCATGTAGCAGCTTCTAAAATGTCCTTGGTAGCCACCCCTCTTAAAAAGGCTGTAGTGGTGGCTGTGGCCCTCGTGGAATGAGGCCTAATGTTTGCAGGAACCGTCTTTCCATGAAAGGAGTGACAAAATCGAATGCAATTTCCTATCCACTTTGAAATTGTCTGTTTGGAAATTGCTTTTCCTTGTACCCCAGCAGCATATGCTACAAGGAGTTGGTCAGTCTTTCTGTAACTTTTAGTTCTGTCCAAGTAGTAGCGTAGTTGTCTGTGTATATCCAGAGTGTGTAGAAGTTTTTCCCCTTTATTTTGTGGATTTGGGAAGAATGTAGGCAAGTGAATAGCTTGGTTCAAGGATACCCTAGATACCACCTTTGGCATAAAAGTAGGATTGGTTCTCAATGAAACTCTGTCCTGATGGAAGATAAGAAATGGCTGTACTGCCATTAAAGCTTGTAACTCAGATACTCTTCTTGCTGAAGTTATGGCCAGAAGGAATGCAGTTTTCCAAGACAGAAACTGTAGATCCGCCGATGCTGCTGGTTCAAAGGGAGGAAGTGTTAGTTTCTCCAGCACAAAGTTGAGATCCCAAGTAGGTAAAGGGGGTTTCCTTGGAGGATTGATGTTTTTGATTCCTCTCAGAAATTGTCTGAGGAGAGGATGCGAGAAGATAGGTGGATCAACATTGTATTCTGCTGAAATTGCTGAGGCATGAATCTTAATGGAAGAATAGGACAGGCCATTGTGGAACAATTCTGCTAAGTATTCCAGAATATGTGCCATGCTTGCCACTGTCACATCTATGCCTTCTTGTTGTGTTCCAAATGAGAAATCTTTTCCATTTTGCTGAGTATGTCTTCCTTGTGGAAGGCCGGCGAGCTTCCATAATAATGTCCTTTACTCTGTGATAAGTTATTTTGAGGGGGGTTTATGGAAGTTTCCAGACGGTTAGCTGCAATGTTTTCAAGTTGGGATGCATGATCTTGAAATTGTTCTGCGTCAGAAGAAGTGGCCATAGGGGGAGAGGCCACGGTTTCGTCTGTGACATGCTCCACAATAGTGGGTACCAGTGCTGCCTTGGCCAGTCTGGAGCTATCAGAATCACTCTTGGCTGTTCTGCCCTGATCTTCAGTAAAACCTTGGACATTAATGGGAGAGGTGGGAAGGCATAGACTTTTAGAGCTTTCCAGCTGAAAGAGAGAGAGTCCACCCTCCAAGCTTGTGGGTGGTATGTCCTTGAGCAGAATGTCTTCAGTTGATGATTGTGGGGCGAGGCGAACAGATCTATCTCCAGCTTTCCCCATGCTTGTGTTATGAGTAGAAAGATGCCTGGGTGCAGCATCCATTCGTGTGCATCCATGGTAGTTCTGCTTAAGCTGTCTGCCAGTGCATTTTCTTTCCCTGGCACGAACTGGGACTGTAGTTGGATATTGAGTTTCAAGCATAGTTCCCATAGATTCATGGCCAGCCTGCATAGAGGGTAGGAATGCGTGCCTCCTTGCTTGTTTATGTACCACATGACTGTGGTGTTGTCTGTCCTTATTAACAGGTGGCCTTGATGGAGGAAAGGTTTGAAGGCCTCGATTGCGTGTATCACTGCCAGCATTTCCTTTTGGTTTATGTGCATGCGCAGCTGTCCTTGAGACCATAGGCCTTGGATACATTTGCCCTCCATGTGTGCTCCCCATCCTCAGTCTGCATCGGCTGAGGCAAGAAAGTCCCCAACGGGGTACTTAGCTTTTTCGAAGTCTTCGGTAGCTGAATCACAGGAGCTGACTGACCGGCACTTGCGAACTGCTTCTGCTTCGGGCACCGCGCGGCAAGAAAGACTGAGGAAAATGGCGTCGGCTGATGCTTTTATAACCCAGAAGCTCTGACGTCGGGGAAAGTGCGACATCAGCCGAGGCCAGACCCAGACTTTGGAATCCGGCCGACCGAAGGGCTGCCTGAGGCAGGACAACCCATATGTTATGACTGCAGATGCATCCTTGAAGGACATCAGGCGGTATGCCACTGAGTAGAGCTGGAGTTTCTTTAACCGGGCAGCATATGGCATCTGTTTGAGCCCTTTGATCCTCTTGGTGAGGTACTTTTGGGGTCTTTCCAGTTGCTGCAGGTGTCTGGTAAGGTACATCCCAAAAGGGGCATTGTACTCAATTATGGGCCTGATGAGGGATGAGTAAAGAGGCACGATGACCTTCCCTGATCTAGATGTGAATCCCTTCATGATTAGGTGGGCTATATAAAATGTTTTTCTAACCACTTTGGCCACGTGGTTGTCAAATGAGAGATTGCTATCAACTTGGGTCCCCAGGTCCCTAATGACTTCTTCTGTACTTAATGGATTACCACCTATGTGGTAATTTGTGGGCACTTTGTTTTTGCCAAAGGGATGACTATACACTTTTGGCATTTAGCTTGAGGCCATGGCTCTGGCACCAGTTGTCTGTTTCTATGAGGCCCTTTTGGAGGATGCTTGTGTCAGCTGGAGAGTCGATTATGGCACCCAGTTTGCAGTCATCTGCAACTTGGTCAGCCACAGTCCTTCCGTGTTGGCCTGTACCTCCGAGAAATATATACCGAACAAGAGAGGTCCCAGGACTGAGCCTTGTGGGACACCACTTGTAACTGGTTTGGAGTCTGACATGGCTCCAGCAATTCTAACCATGTGGGTTCTGTCCTTGAGCCAGTTTGCAATCCATCTAGTGACATAGGGGTTTATATTTAAGCTGGTGAGCTTATCTATAATGCCCGAGTGGGGTATTGTATCGAAGGCTTTGTGAGGTCCAGGTAGGCTGTGTGGACCACCTTCCCCTCGTCAATGGCCTTGGTGACTGTTTCAAAGAAATCAACCAGGTTTAAGAGGCAGGATCTGCCCTTAACAAAGCCGAACTGGGTAGGATCCAGTGTCTGTAGGTCCCCAATATCTTTATTTATGAGGTCCATGATGATCCTTTCCATAGCTTTGCAGACCAAGCTAGTCAGGCTTATGGGGCGATAGTTTCCAGGATCTGTTGAGGCACCACCTTTATGGAGAGGGACCACTGTTGCTGTACGCCACTCTTTGGGCACATATCCTGTAGTAAGGCTGAGATTGAACAGTAGTTTTATGTTTGGGTTTAGCTCTAGTTTAGGGTGTCTTATCGATGAAGTAGTTAATCTGGGGGGCAGTTTTCCCAAAAGACACTAGAATGTATTTCTTGACATTGAGTTTTAATCTGTGACTTTGACACCAGTCATTTGTCTGTGTTAGAGAGCAAGTGTAATTGGTATAAATGCTAAGAGAGTTATATACCTCACATAAGAATGACAGTGACAATAAATCCACATTTTTTTTTTTAATTTACACAAATGAAAGTTTATAGACTAACTTAATGAGTTTACTACCACTATAGATTTGTGTGGTCAATGACTACAAACAACATCTGTAACAAATATGAAGATCTCCTTCATTTCTGCACCACTTTGGTGGCCAGTCACAGTTGATCTCTCAGAGGTTCAGAGCTCAAGCCGCTTTCTCCAAGCATGCTTTTCTCCAGTAAAATCTAGTTTGGGGAACAAGGTCAGGTTTGAATTTTTCAACTCAGGCAATGATCAAAAATGAAGCTGCACTTAGTTCTGATCACTGGTCAATGAAGGTGTTATAAGGGATGTCACACTGACAGGAACACTATCCCTTTATCCCAGGATACAGAGCACTTGCAGTTGATCAGAGTTCAGGGTTAAGCCTCACCACACACACACACACACACACACACACACACACACACACACACACACACACACACACACACACACACCAACACTTTTTTCATTTTGTTTAGGTTTTTATTCTTCTGTCATTACTTACCCTATCTCACCTCACAAAGTGATGACTGGCACTGGTGGAAGACCACAAATATGCATGCTTGCCAAAAATAAATGCACAAAAGCAGTCAGCTATATTCATTTAGATTACTTATTTTTCAATAAACTGGTGTTGGTAATTTTAATCTGTGGAACTTCAACTTTGAGAGCTCAAGTCTCAAGCTCTTTACAAAAGACAAAATGAAGTACAAGTATTACTAACAGAACAGTGTAAAAAAGTAAACTACTTAAGAGGTAAAATTACATTTCAAATTCAAGCACCCCTAGTTATGACTAAATGATAACTGCAATAATACTTCAGAAATAACGCTACAAAATAAATAGTCCAAAAATAAACCATCAAGCCAGCAAATTCACACCAAAAAATATCTGGCCACCAATTTGTCAGACATTAAACCTAGCAGGTCTTAGCACTCCAAAAATGAAAAAGCTGGTGATTCTTTAAAGTCCCAACATCCAGAAAAGACCACACTGGGAAAGCCCCCCCCCCAACAAGAAAACAAAGCATGCCACTATATCATTGCTACCACCAAAGCTTGGCTCCTATAAATAATATCACTGTTGAACTATGCCTTTGGTGTAATGATGCAGGGAGGAGGATTAACCAGCACATCCACAACCATGTTAAATTAATCTCTGAGCATACCATGATAGTATGTTTTCATCTGCAAGTAGACCAGCTTATCAACAATAGACAAGTACAAGATACACGAGAAACAATGTGTGCTGCCCAAGGTTACAAAATGTGCACCACTTTAATGCGTTGACATCCAGCTGGTTGTACGATATGCCATCAAATTCAAGGATTTACATAGAATTTGACAGTAAATCTCATGTATGTTGGAGTCTTGCCTATGTCATAAATGAACTGACTTGCCCTCCAGCGACATACAGAACCTAAGGCTTCACTGGCATGGCTTGAGACAACCAAACTAAATTGGAGTTGAGTTACACCGCCATTTGTAGAATAGCAGCTAAAACACACAAGAATAACCACAGCACTTATCAAAACAAATACAAGTTCATTTTTGTTTATTAAAACTAAAAATAAAAGACCTTATTCACACCTTAATTCTTACATTATTTGCATGCTTTTAACAAGCTTCATCAATCATAAATACCATTCCTTTCTTTTATATTTCACTTATTATACAAGCCATCTCAGGTGCATCTGCTGTACAGCAATTACTAATTCCATTTCTAAATGCTCCAAATAAAAATGTAATCGTTACTTGCCAAGTCATGTACTTCATAAGAGCAGCAATTAGTTTCAGAACCTCCCTCCTTATTCCCCCCTTTGACTTATCAAAATATCTTCTAAGTAACTCCCTATACAATGTTCCCCTAAATATTAGCCAATTTCCTACTTAAACACTTGACAAAAGTTCTTTGCAAAAGAAGGCCAATTAAAATGTTACTGTATTTCAACCTCCACCTTTGCATGATTCTGCCCTTATACAAAATATTTTGTTTATACTGCTACGCTCTACATTTCCATTTATTTATTTTATTTTACATTTGTTTACCGGGACAGTCCGACTGGATACATGTCCATTTTCAGTGGAGGCCCGGGGAGAAAAGCTCATGTTTACATTTCATATATATCCAATACTTCCACAGGTAAGCTATTATCCCTGATCAGTAAGACTCTTCCATCCACTTATTTGCGTTTTTTTCCCCCTTTTAACATGCATTCCACCCATTCCACTTTTTCTTCTCTGATTACGTTATAAATGACTTCCTTCTTCTGTCTGTATGATACAAGCATTTATTACAAAATCTAACTTGATTTTAGATACCACCTTTTATCCTTTAATAAAATTCCCTAATCATCCCATGACATACTAAATATGACACAAGGGCCTTCAGATCGCTTGCTAGATCCAAGCCAGCAAAACTAGTGCTCCAGCCTTAAGCACCTTTAAATTTTTGCCTCCCATAATGTACCTGTGCATGAAGCTCCCTCCAGTAAGTTAGTGTCTAATGTTACCTGAAGGAAACACTACCTTCAGATCCTTAATAGGTACAACTGGAAGGTGCAAGGAAGAAATGCTGTCATATCAGATGGACAAGGATGAAAGGATCTAGTTTTAAAGTTTTCCTGAGGTGAGGTGCACTGTGGAGTTGTGCTCAGACATCCTCTGGCAGGTCCTGAAACTTTCAAGCCAGGGATATCGACTAATAACTGCCCCAGTCACAGCTGCCCCACATGCTCAGCTCTGGAAGAATGGCTGGATGTCTGGTTTCCACCTGCTACAGAAATCCCTCATGAGGAGATCATCACGGATCCATATGAAGTGTATATAGTACAGTTGTGTACACTTACTATAAATGTAGATGTTTGAGTGTATTCACTGTTGCAGTCATCACATTTGGGTTATCCCTGCCTTGGCCGTCCCGAATACCAGAGACAGTATTTCTGCATCGGTTGCTGTCGCTTGAGGACTGACGTCAAGTCGTCGGTGGTATAAAGTAAGGCAGCCGACGGCATTACATCAGTTTTTCTTGCCCTAACCTGTCAGGAGCCCCCAAAATAGACGACCATGTTCTGGTGGAAGACCACCACCAGTGAAAAATAAATACCAATATGTCCCTTGTAAGGAAAGGAGAACAACAAGGAAGAATGGTAATAAAAGGAGAAAGAGAAAAAGGGGGGATGGAGGGAGGGAAAAGTACAGTTTTGTACCTACCATAAATGTAGATGTCCGAACAGGATAGCATCTGCAGTCATAACAAATGGGTTGTCCTGTCGTCAGGCAGCCCTTCGGTCGGCCGGATTCCAAAGTCTGGGTCTGGCCTCGGCTGGTGTCGCACTTCACCCGACGTCATCTCTCCTGGTCTTCGGGTATAAAGGCATCAGCCGACGCCATTTTCCTCAGTGTTTCTTGCCCCAGATGCCAGTTGCCCTCTTGGAAAACTTACTTTTGGATAAATGTCAATGTTTCCAAAAAAAAAAAAAAATAGTAGGCAAACACAAAAAATAAGCATGTATGTACATATATACAAACAAATACACCACAAGAGATCCCCCCCCTAGCTAGCTATTAGGAGGGTAAATACCCTAGGAGTACCACAGAGGGGAAGGAGGGTGGGTAATCCTGACTGCAGATGCTATCCTGTTCGGACATCTACATTTATGGTAGGTACAAAACTGTACTATGTCCTTCAAGGATGCATCTGCAGTCATAAATGGGTAGAATACCATAGCCAAACTAGGGGAGGAGGAAGAAGAATTATGGTGTAGTTAGGATCCCTTGCAAGACAGCAGTGGCAAACCCTGCTCGGGATCTAGAATATAGAGGTAAGTTGTAATACTTGGCAAATGTATGCACGGAGGTCCAAGTAGCCGCCTCAATAATGTCCTTGGTAGCCACTCCTCGTAAGAAAGCTGTGGTAGTGGCTGTAGCCCTTGTAGAGTGAGGTCTTATGTTCTGTGGAATTTGCTTTCCATGGTAGGAGTAACAGAATCTTATGCAATTTCCTATCCATTTAGATATTGTCTGTTTGGAAATTGCTTTTCCTTCCCTTCCTGTTGCATAGGCTACTAAAAGTTGGTCAGTTTTTCTGTTACCTTTGGTTCTGTCCAGGTAGTAGCGTAACTGTCTATGTACATCCAAGGTATGCAGCAGTCTTTCCCCCCTGTTCTGTGGTTTGGGAAAGAAGGTAGGTAGGTGGATTGCCTGGTTTAGAGACACTCTGGATACCACCTTAGGCATAAATGTAGGGTTAGTTCTCATGGACACTCTATCTTGATGGAAGATTAGGAAGGGTTGTACTGCCATTAAGGCCTGTAGTTCCGAAACCCTTCTTGCTGAAGTAATTGCCAGTAGGAAAGCAGTTTTCCATGATAGGTGTTGAAGATCTGCTGTTGCTGCTGGTTCAAATGGAGGGAGTGTCAATTTTTCTAGCACAAAGTTCAAGTCCCATGCTGGTAATGGTGGTTTCCTAGGAGGTTTTACATTTTGATTCCTCTGAGGAACTGCCTGAGTAGAGGATGTGAGAAGACAGGGGATCGAAGCTGTATTCTGCAGAAATAGCTGATGCATGTATCTTGATGTAGGAATAGGACAGGCCTGTATGTAGAAGCTCTGCCAAGTACTCCAGGATGTTAGCAATGTCTATCTTTGACACATCTTTTCCTCTTTCAGTACTCCAAATGACAAACCTTTTCCATTTTCCTGCATAGTTCCTTCTTGTTGAAGGTCTGCGGGCTTCAAGGATAATGTCTTTCACCCTTTGGGATAAATCTGGGTTAGTTGCTGTTATGTGATGTTCCAGGCAGTCAGTTGTAGAGTTTTTAAGTTTGGATGCATGATGTTGTAGTTGTTCTGAGTTAACATCAAAGGCATCAGGGGTAGTGTCCACGTTCTCCCCCGAGACATGCTCCTCAGCAATGGATACCAGTGTTGTCTTGGCCAATTTGGGGCTATCAGAATTATCCTTGGACGTTCCTCTTTGATTTTCAGTAGTACCTTGTGCATCAAAGGAAGAGGTGGAAATGCATATGCTGTCAGGCCTTTCCAACTGAAGGATAGAGAGTCCACCTTCCGTGCTAGTGGGTGGTATGTCCTTGTGCAGAATTTCTTGAGCTGGTGATTGAGTGGGGATGCGAATAGGTCTATTTGTGGCATTCCCCATTTCTTTGTGATGGCCTTGAAGATGTCCGGGTGTAGCATCCATTTGTGAGCATCCGAGGTAGTTCTGCTTTTTAAAAAAATATTTTAATTATACCATGCGGTTCAGTCCCCCTTTGTTTATACATAAAATTCTTTATAAACATTCCATATTGGTGCTAGAATATTTTATTTGGTATGTGAGATAAGGTTTATAACAAGATTAGGGTTCTATTTTGACTATATTTTCTTTATATCGTATTATATTGTTTTATTGTCTCATTCACATATGGTTCTTGTAAGAGTTAAGAGAATGTCAATAAGAAATATTCATTTTTTCATAATAAAATGTATACAATAGCTGCTTTCATTTCAGTATTAAGCATTACAGCCTCATAACCTATGCGGCATAGCTTTAAATGATTTTTGATGTTTTTAAAGTGAATGAATGATGTAATTGAGTAATTACTCAATTGATCAATTAGTTAAGCTATACTGCTATCAGATATATAAGACATGGGTTATTATACTGTTTTAAACTTGTCTGAAGAAGCGTGCATTGGCAGCACGCGAAAGCGCTTACTTTTTTGGATTTTATGTAATAAAGCTGTTACATCGTTCGTGGTGGTGGTCTACCTTCTTCTTTGATTGCTGCTGGTTTTCTGTGGTCGACCAACTTTGAGGGAAAGGTGTGTCTTTTTGTTTTGGAACTGTTTTTGCTGTTGGCTTTCACCGTTTCCCTACACGATGGATAATTCGTCTGTAGAACTTGACTACCATCCTGATAGAATTATGTCGAATTCTAAGTGGATTCATTTAACGGAGCAGAAGTCTAATCCACTTTTAAATATGGATTTGTCTACACCGTCTAACACAATAGAATCAGGTACTGTAAACCTACTCAGTGACTTCAATCCATTATATAAAGAACTGGAGAATGACCTATATAAACAATTCAGGCTAATGTGGCAACGCCGTTATTTGGAGGCATGCCTTCACCATAAAGTAGTACCGAGGGGAATGAGGGTGCTTTGCATGCCCTCATACGGCAATAGCCACCCCATGCTTCTGAAGAATTGGCAAAAAATGAACATTGAGCTTGGTTTCAAATACATTCAATTAATTATTGACTATTTTCAGCCAATAGAAAATGAATTATCAACCAAAACTGATTCACTGTATAAAGACATAAGCAAGCGGTTTAAAGGGGAAATATTTGTCAATAAAATTGATGCTCTCATTAATCAGATTGGTGCATATGGAGAACGCCTGCAAGCAGTGAAATTGCGCAAATTAGAGAGAGATGTACAAGATTTTGCGAATGGCCAAGTCTTTGTATGGCCAAGATATAATCAGAGAGAGGGGCAACAACGAACCGAAAGGGTTGAAGGAAGAACAAGAGCATCGACCAGTGAGAGGGAAGACTATACCCCTTCAACTGTCTCTACTATGTCTTGTGATGTCAATACGGCGGAAGTAATGCGTGGCCACAGATCCAATACAGATGACAGCACACCCCCACCCAACCAGCTAGCACTTCTAATCCAACACGGGCCTGGAGCGAGACCGAAATTACAGCAAACCAACCTGGACTCTTTTTTACCACTTCCCGTACGCGAAAGAAGAGAATCGAGGGGAAGATCGACCAGCCATGGCAGGCGGAAAAGAAGAGTGTCAGGAGGACCGACGAGCAAGAGGGGGCGAGGAAAGGACTGAACGACCTGGTTTTTAACTTATCGGATATAATGCTGACGGAGACAGACTACAAACTTTTAAATAAAGGACTGAGCTTCATACCGGCTCAAGTTAGTAATGTTTCCACCTTATTAACAGAACTGCGTTTATTTACTCGTAATATAGCCTTGGCGCTTTTCTTTAAAGAAACTACTGCTAATAGTGTGAGTGTGAATGAGAGAGTTAACAGTTTTGAATGCTATAAAAGAAAAAGTACCTTCTCACCCACGATACATCCTTATATAGAATGTTTTATTAAAGCATGCGAAAATTATTTATACATACATTATGCAAATCATAAGAAAGGCACACTTTCATTATTTCATAATATTTCTAAGGAGGAAAGGGCAGCCATGAATAATTTAGCTAAGGATGGAACTGTGATAATCAGACCTGCAGATAAGGGAGGTGGGATTGTTGTATTAAATCAAATTGATTATTTAGCATATATGGATACAATGTTAAAGGATGACCTCACATACAAGGAGATAGACAAGAAAACAATAGATAAATTAATATATGAGGTACATCATGACATATATGACATGATGGTTACCAGACAAATTAGTTATGATTTTTACCTATTTTTACTTATTGAACATCCGTTAATACCATACATAAAAGGGCTACCCAAGATGCACAAGGGTATAACACCTCCACCCTTACGCCCCATAGTAGTAGGCCATCAGTGGGTCATGGAAAATATTTCAATATTTATTGAAAAGAAATTGAAACCAATAGTAAACAATATTACTACTATTTTAAAAGACTCATACCAACTAATTCAACATCTCAATCGTTTACAGAAACGAATCTCTGATAAACATCTATTAGTCACACTAGATGTGCAGAGTCTTTTCACGGCAATACCAAACACTTATGGTCTAGAGGCTATAAGATTTATATTGAACAATTTTGGGGCATATAATAACAGTGAACAGATTCTGCTAAATGCATTACTAGAGATAGTCCTTACGAAGAATGCTATGATGTTCAACAATTCCTATTATATACAACAGTGGGGGGTGGCTATGGGCACCCCTCAAAAAATTCGTACGCGAATTTGGTTGTATATAAATGGGAAACCACATGTTTATTCTCACACCCTGGATATCATCAAGTATTGGCATATTTCAGATTTGTGGATGACATACTATTAATTTGGGATGGAACACCAGAGGAACTTAAAGTATTTGTAGAAGACTTAGAGAAAACTACAGATTTCCTCAGATTCTCAATGAAATATTCTTATTCCAACGTCAATTTTTTAGATCTTAACATCAGAAAAGAAAATCAAGGCAAACTAGTTACATCTCTTTACAGAAAAGAGTGTTGGAAAAATTCGTTATTAGAATATGATAGTATGCACCCAAGATTAATTTTTTCCAATATCATCAAAGGACAGTTTACTAGATTAAACAGGATTTGTCAAGATAAAACTGAGTGTAATGCTGAATTTCATAAACTAGAACATTTGCTTCTGGATAGAGGCTGTAATCAACATAACATAGCAGTCGTAAAAGAAAAATTTTTGAATGATGCTGACTATAAACCTAGGATGACATTTCAATATCGAGATGGCACTAGACACCTAGAACACCAAGAACATAAATCAGTTAGATGTATTATCAGTTATACTAGTGACAATGAATACATTACTGATATCATTAGGAATAATTGGTCTATTCTAACTACCAATGATGAAATAAAGAAACTAATAGGTAGTAAAGCATCCTTCACATATAAAAATATGCAGAACTTAAAAAGAATTTTATGCAATAAAAAATCCTACAGAATAGATAGACAAGAAGCCAATAGGGGTACTACTCCTTGTGGAGGATGTAGTTCATGCAAATGGATATCGACTGATAATACATTTCAACATCCGGAATTATTGTATGATTTTGATATTAGCTGTCCAGCTAGTTGTGTTGATACTAATGTGATCTATCTAGCCACTTGTGTGTCATGCCCGGCTTTTTATGTGGGCATGACAACGAGAAGACTAAGGGACAGAATACAAGAGCATTTATATGCCATAAGGAAGAAAGATCCAAAAAATGCCCTATCCAAACATATTTTGGAATTTCCAAACCATACATTTGTCTTCAGGGTACTACAAAAAAGAATACATAACCCAAGAAGAGGAGACAATTTTAATGACCTAGAGAGTCTAGAGTTACATTGGATTTTCAAGATCAGAGCACAAAAATATCCAGGCCTTAATAGCTATATTAGCATTAGGTCACACTTGAAGAAACGGAAATATTATTGACCGCTTTTTATGTTTAGCTACAAAGATATATGTTCTGCTATTATATATATGTATGATTTTATAACAAGGCATACATAGTTGTTTAATTAATATTCAGCTTCACTTGTCACTCCTTATATTTATTTTACTTTAACACATATATATGTCTTTATTATCTAGTAACAATGTATATACACATTTTTTATACATACTCTATACACATTGACATATATGTGAACATATATTTTGAGGTTATGATGGGTGCCACCACCCCCATCCATTCTATATTTCTTAATTATCTACCCATCATGCAGGTTCTTTATGAGCAATAGAGCTTAGTTCCTTATATTTAACATTTGGATTAATAAGATGATTACTTTTATGAACTATGTGTATATAATAATTTATTTCTGTCTCTGCATTTTTATTTTATTTTATCTTATATTATGAGTATTCAGAATGATCATCCATCTATAATATAATATGATATGACCTTAGGAAAGTTTAGAACAATATAATAGAATTATCAACACCTATCTGTATGGTTTCAGATACAGATACAACATACATTTATAATGATACTGTTATGTATATATATCTTGTTGATGCATCCCAGATATATTCATATATTGTCTTTTTTATATTTAGGCTTTTATATATAGATAGGATTTTTGCACATGATTAAATTTGCACATGATCATTTGATATTTATTTATTTATTTATTTATTTATTCAAGAAATTAATGTTTACTCCAAGTTTTGGTATGAGCACTTATGCACTTTAGAAAGAAAAACATGATAAATATCTATTTTAAATAATTATATATACAAGATATATTTTTTAAAAATTTTTTTAAAAAATATTTTAATTATACCATGCGGTTCAGTCCCCCTTTGTTTATACATAAAATTCTTTATAAACATTCCATATTGGTGCTAGAATATTTTATTTGGTATGTGAGATAAGGTTTATAACAAGATTAGGGTTCTATTTTGACTATATTTTCTTTATATCGTATTATATTGTTTTATTGTCTCATTCACATATGGTTCTTGTAAGAGTTAAGAGAATGTCAATAAGAAATATTCATTTTTTCATAATAAAATGTATACAATAGCTGCTTTCATTTCAGTATTAAGCATTACAGCCTCATAACCTATGCGGCATAGCTTTAAATGATTTTTGATGTTTTTAAAGTGAATGAATGATGTAATTGAGTAATTACTCAATTGATCAATTAGTTAAGCTATACTGCTATCAGATATATAAGACATGGGTTATTATACTGTTTTAAACTTGTCTGAAGAAGCGTGCATTGGCAGCACGCCAGCTTTACTTTTTTGGATTTTATGTAATAAAGCTGTTACATCGTTCGTGGTGGTGGTCTACCTTCTTCTTTGATTAGGAAGGGTTGTACTGCCATTAAGGCCTGTAGTTCCGAAACCCTTCTTGCTGAAGTAATTGCCAGTAGGAAAGCAGTTTTCCATGATAGGTGTTGAAGATCTGCTGTTGCTGCTGGTTCAAATGGAGGGAGTGTCAATTTTTCTAGCACAAAGTTCAAGTCCCATGCTGGTAATGGTGGTTTCCTAGGAGGTTTTACATTTTTGATTCCTCTGAGGAACTGCCTGAGTAGAGGATGTGAGAAGACAGGGGGATCGAAGCTGTATTCTGCAGAAATAGCTGATGCATGTATCTTGATGTAGGAATAGGACAGGCCTGTATGTAGAAGCTCTGCCAAGTACTCCAGGATGTTAGCAATGTCTATCTTTGACACATCTTTTCCTCTTTCAGTACTCCAAATGACAAACCTTTTCCATTTTCCTGCATAGTTCCTTCTTGTTGAAGGTCTGCGGGCTTCAAGGATAATGTCTTTCACCCTTTGGGATAAATCTGGGTTAGTTGCTGTTATGTGATGTTCCAGGCAGTCAGTTGTAGAGTTTTTAAGTTTGGATGCATGATGTTGTAGTTGTTCTGAGTTAACATCAAAGGCATCAGGGGTAGTGTCCACGTTCTCCCCGAGACATGCTCCTCAGCAATGGATACCAGTGTTGTCTTGGCCAATTTGGGGCTATCAGAATTATCCTTGGACGTTCCTCTTTGATTTTCAGTAGTACCTTGTGCATCAAAGGAAGAGGTGGAAATGCATATGCTGTCAGGCCTTTCCAACTGAAGGATAGAGAGTCCACCTTCCATGCTAGTGGGTGGTATGTCCTTGTGCAGAATTTCTTGAGCTGGTGATTGAGTGGGGATGCGAATAGGTCTATTTGTGGCATTCCCCATTTCTTTGTGATGGCCTTGAAGATGTCCGGGTGTAGCATCCATTCGTGAGCATCCGAGGTAGTTCTGCTTAACATGTCTGCTAGGATGTTTTCTTTTCCGGTACAAATATTGCCTGTAACTGGATGTTGTAGCTCAGAGCCATATTCCAAAGGTCCAGAGTCATTCTGCATAGGGGTATGAATGAGTGCCTCCCTGTTTGTTGATGTACCACATGACTGTGGTGTTGTCTGTCCTTATCATTAAATGGCCTTCTTTGAGGAATGGTCTGAAATTCTGGATTGCTAGTTTTACTGCCAGCATTTCTTTTGATTTATGTGCAGGTGCAGCTGGTCTGGAGTCCATAATCCTTGTATGCATTTGTCCAGCATGTGTGCCCCAGCCTAGGTCTGAAGCGTCCGTTGTGATGGTTTGGCTTGCTTGAAAGTTGTGGAAGGGCAAGCCTGGGTTTGACTGGCATGCTTGAGCCCACCATAGGAACTCTTGTTTCAGGCATGGGATTAGTGGGATTTCGGTTTCTAAGCTGTGCCTGTGTTGAGACCATAAATTCTTTAGGTACCACTGTAGCTTTCTCATATGCAGTCTGGCATGGGGGACCAGGATTATGCATGATGCCATGAAGCCCAAGGCCTGCAGTACTTTTCTTGCTGTTAAGTTTGTTCTGCTTTGTTAATGCCAAGAAGTAAAGAGGGAGTTGTTCTTGTTTTTCTGCAGTTAGGAATGCCATCTGTTTTACTGTGTCCAATTCCACCCAAGAATGTTCTTGTTTGGGATGGTATCAGTCTTGACTTTTTTAAATTGACTGTGTATCCCAGGGCTTGTAGTAAGCAAATGACTCTTTGTAAGTATTTTGTCAGCTTGCTTTTGTTGTCCGCTTGTATCAGGCAGTCGTCCAGGTATGGATAAATTTGGATTCCCTGTAGCCTGCAATGAGCGATTACTGATGCCAGGCATTTTGTGAATACTCTGGGCGCAGTGGATAAGCCAAAGGGCAATGCTGAGAATTGATAATGCTCTGATCCTGCAAGAAATCTGAGGTATCTTCTGCAATTTGGTCGTATGGGGACGTGCAGGTATGCCTCCTTGAGATCTAGAGTTACCAGCCAACACTCCTTACCCAGCATGGGAAGAAGTTGCTGTAGGGTCAGCATTTTGAATTTTGGGACAATGATGAATGTGTTTAAGAAGGACAGGTCGAGAATAGGTCTCCAACTTTTCTCTTTTCTTGGTACTAGGAAGAGTCTGGAGTAGAATCCTTTGCCCTGTTCTGTTAGTGGTACTCTTTCCACAGCTCTCATCTTTGTTAATTGAGCTATCTGCTTTAGAGCTTCTGTTTTTTGATTTGGAGGTAGGTTTGGCATTCCACTTTTTACTGGTAAGGTGTGGAAGTGAAACATGTAGCCTTGGTCTATGGTCTGCAAAATCCACTTGTCTTTTGTGATATAGTGCCAATTTTTTGAAAATAAGGCTAACTTTCCGCCTAAAGGTGCTGCTATTTGTTCCCTGGTAGGCGGTGTCAGAGCCAAGTCACTGTGATTGTCCTGTTGCAGTGGCAGTGGTTGTGTCGGTGCCTCGCTGGTTATTGCCTTGCCACTGGCGTCCTCTGTAGGCACCTCCTCTGGATTGATTTCTGCCTCTGGCACGTCTATTCCTGTCTCTCTGAGATTTTGAGGAGTCTGGAAAGGACCAATTTTTGGAAGGCCAGTTCCTGCTAAACCTTGGGGGTTGAACCTGTAAGAAATCCTTAACTGTTTGTACAGATTTTGCCTTCTCTTCCATTTTCTTCATTACTTGCTGAGCAGGAGTACCAAATAGACTGGCCTTATCCATAGGAGCATCTAACAGCTTTGCTTTAACATGATCCGGCAAGACCTGTTCTTTCAACCATGCATGCCTTCTTATAACTGTGCCAGTCATGGCTGATCTAAATGAAGCCTCCAGTGCACCATAGCCACATTTTAAAGAATGGTTACTAACCTGCTGAATGTTATTCACCATTTCTAAAACATATTTCTTATCTAAGGAGTCATCAGAGGACAGTTTCTTAGTTAACTGATCAAGCATAAACTCTTGGTATTGGATCATATGAAACTGACAGTTCAAAGCTCTAGCTGAGAGAGTAGCAGAGGTGTAAACTTTTTCCCCATCTCTCTAAGGACCTGGATTCCCTTTCAGAAGGAAGAGGGTTTTGCTGAGGTCGGCTACTGCCTTAGGCCCCTGGGAGATAGTCTCGGGATCTGCAAGTGGGGCCTTGTATAGGTGGTGATGAGTGTCTGGTACCCTGTAAAACCTATCTGGTTTGGCAGGGGCTGGAGGTAAAGTATCAGGAGCAGTGCAAACATCATTAAATGCATCATCCACAACAGGCAGAACTGGAGGTATAGCTAAGGGCCTATGTTGTGGTAAGTGTAGAAAGGTCCTAAGCCGCCTTCTTGAATCTGAGAAATCTTGTCCCTGCCATTGGAATTGTTCTCTCATGGCATGTAAGGTTTCCCCAAAGGAAAATTCCTCTGGTGGAGAGGCAGATGGAATAGATTCTTCAGCATCGGAATCTTCATAAGTAGAAAAAGGAGCCTCTGGATGGTCTGTAATGTCTGAGCCATCCGAAGAATCATCAGAGGACACTGGCTCTGGGGGCTCTGCTCTAGGTCTCTTTTCTGGAGGCTGAGAGGCCCTGTCTGGGTGAGATTGGGATCCCCTAATTAAAGAGATGAGATCCTCTGCCAAAGTAAGCATTTGTGAACTGGAACTGGGCCTGTGTGAGGGGGGCTTAGCAGGCACTGATTTAGCAGTTTTGGCTGCTTTAGCCCTGGCAAAGGCCTTAATAGACATGGCTGCAGGGGCCTAGCAGCACCACGTGCTGGGGTAGAGACATCCAAAGGAATGGTGTCTGATAATTCGATAGGAACCACATTAGTAGGCAAAACTTCAGAGGCCGATTCAACTAGGGTAACAGGAGCCTCGGTAGTAGTCATGGATTCGGCTGAAGATTGACCCGTTTGCTCGGTTTCGGCCGAAACCGAGACACTCGCGGTTTGCTTAACCGTGGTTTCGGCCGAAACCACGGACCGCGAGTGTCGGTCTTTTTCTTTGCGTTTTTTAACAATTTGAGTAGTCGGAGGATCCGATGGCATAATGTACGCAAAGTCTGAGCCGAAAAACTTTTCAGCAAACTCCGACCGACGCCTAAGCGTTCGTCGGTTGAAGGAAGCACAGGCTAAACAGGCTGCTACGTCGTGGTCTGGGCCTAAACAAGGTAAGCAGTAAGAGTGGAAATCCTTATGAGGTATTTGTTTCCCACAAGTTAAACAATTATTTACTTTTTCTGACATCGGCTGAGGCAAGAAAGAGTCCCCAACGGGGTACTTAGTTTTTTAGAAGTCTTCGAAGTAGTATTCGGTAGTAATAATCTCTGGATCTGACCGACCGGCACTTGCGAACAGCTTCTGCTTGAGCCAGCGGCAAGAAAGACTGAGGAAAATGGCGTCGGCTGATGCCTTTATCCCCGAAGACCAGGAGAGATGACGTCGGGTGAAGTGCGACACCAGCCGAGGCCAGACCCAGACTTTGGAATCCGTCCGACTGAAGGGCTGCCTGACGACAGGACAACCCATTTGTTATGACTGCAGATGCATCCTTGAAGGACATCCAGGACTGCAACAGTGAATACACTCGAACATCTACATGTATGGTAAGTGTACACAACTGTACTATGTCCTTCATGTTTCACTGTTGCAGTCATCACAGTTGGGTAGATTCCCAAAGCTGAAGAAATGGGTGGAGGCAGTCAAGGAAGCTAGGGGCTGGCTAGGATGCCCTGCAAGACTGCAGAGGCAAACCCTGCCCTGGATTTGGAGAAGAGAGGCAGGTGGTAAAGTTTGGTGAAAGTGTGAACAGATGTCCAGGTGGGCAGCCTCCAGGATGTCCCTTGTGGGGACTCCTCTGAGGAAAGCTGCAGAGGTGGGGGCTGCTCTGGTGGAGTGTGTCCTGACCCCCTTGGAGGGAGGCTTACCATGCCGTTTGTAGCAGAAATTGATGCAGTGTGCTATCCATTTGGAAATGGTTTGCTTGGAGATGGCTTTGCCTTCTGCCCCTGTAGCAAAGCTAACCAGCAATTGATCAGACTTTCTGATGGATTTAGTCCAGTCCAGATAGTATCTGAGCTGTCTGTGCACATCTAGAGAGTGAAGAATCCTTTCCGCCTTGTTCTGGGGATTAGGAAATAAGGTGGGCAAATGAATGAATTGGTTGAGAGTCACAGTGGACACCACCTTGGGCATGAAGGATGGGTTAGTTCTGAGGGATACCTGTTCTGCATGGAAGATGATGAAGGGTTCCACAGCCATGAGTGCTTGCAGCTCAGAGACTCTTCTGGCTGAAATGATGGCCAGAAGGAAAGCTGTCTTCCAGGAGAGAAATTTTAGCTCTGCAGAAGAAGCTGGTTCGAAAGGAGGCAGGGTGGGCTTTTCCAAGACAAAGTTAAGGTCCCAAGCCGGTGTTGATGCTCTTCTGGGGGGCCTCAAGTTGCTAGCCCCTCTGAGGAACTGTTTCATCGAAGGGTGTGAGAAAAATGGCTGCTCAGTGGGGAAATGAGCAGAAATAGCAGAGGCATGAATTTTTATACAGGAGAAAAAGACCACTGTGTAGTAGGTCAGCTAAGTAATCCAGGATGAGAGGGATGGAGGGCTGTGCTGTATTGGCCCCCTTAGCCTGGATCCAGGTGCAGAACCTTTTCCATTTATCTGCAAAAGACTTTCTGGTACTAGGGCATCTGGCCTCACGGATAACATCCAGAACCTGTTTACTGAGGATGGCAGATTGGTTCGGGGTTAGGAAATAAGCCAAGCTGCCAAACTGAGTGCCTGCAATTTGGGATGCATAAATTCCCCTTCCCTCTAGGTGAGTAGGTTTGGAAGATGCCATGGAGGCAGCAGGGACAGGCTGCACAGCAAAGGATACCAGTGCTGTTGGGGCCAGTCTGGAGCTATAAGAATGGTCCTTGTTTTTTTTTTCTCCCTTATTTTGAGCAGTACCCTGGGGGTGACAGGAAGGGGAGGAAAGGCACAGACCAAGAGGTTGACCAAAGGGAAGGACAGGGCATCCACCTTCCAAGCCATACAGTGATGCTCCCTGGTGAAGAATATGCTGAGCTGATGGTTGGTGTGGGAGGCAAAGAGGTCGACCTACGGGGTTCCCCATTTCTGAGTTATTAGGATGAAGGTACTTCTGTTGAGCTGCCACTCGTGTGGCTCCAGAAGGTTTCCGCTTAATTGGCCTGACAGGGAGTTAAGAGAGCCTGGTAAGTATTGTGCTAACAGGTGCAGTTGCATGAAAGAGGCTGTAAGCCAAAGGGTCATGGCCAGCCTGCATAGAAGGTAGGAGTCAGTCCCTCCCTGCTTGTTGATGTACCACATCACAGTGGTGTTGTCTGTTCTGATCAGGAGAACCCTTAGAGAGAGAAGGGGTTTGAAAGCTATCAAGGCGTGCTGGACAGCCATCATTGATTGATGTGCAAGGGGGATTTGCTGTGGGCTCCACTGGCCCTGTATGCACCTGCCTTCCAGGTGTGCACCCCACGTGTAGTCTGATGCGTCTGTGGTGAGGGTCTGGGCAGCTGGTTGTGGGGAGAAGGGCAGTCCCTTGTTGTGGGAGCATGCTGTTGCCCACCAAAGAAATTCCTTTCTGAGGCAAGGAATTATAGGTAGAAGAGTTTCCTCATATGCAGTCTGGCACATGGAATGAGAAGAATGCAAGATGCCATGAACCCCACAGCTTGCAGGATTTCCCTTGCAGAAAGCCGGGGCCTGGTGGCCAGTTGAGAGAAGTAGGTTAACAGGAAAACTTGTTTTTCTGGTGTAAGGTATGCCATCTGTGAAGCTGTGTCCAGACTTGCTCCCAGGAAGATTATCCTTTGGGTGGGCACCTGCTTTGATTTCTTTTCGTTGACTGTGTACCCTAGGGAGGCAGTAGGTTCTTTACAAAGGCCAGGTGCTTGAGCAGCTTTTCCTGGCTGTCTGCCTGAATAAGGCAGTCAGCAAAAATATTCTGGACTTAACTAAAAGGCACAGAATAAAGGCAGGAAACTCCTGTAGATGCAAAGAGAGCTTTGCATCTACAGGAGTTTCCAGCCTTTATTCTGTGCCTTTTGGTTAAAGTCCAGAATCATTTTTGGTGTTTGTATTGACTTTCTGGACCCACTCCATCTTTTTGGTTGCTGAATAAGACAGTCGTCTAAGTAGGGATAAATTTGAATATTTCTTTGTCTTCAAAAGGCAATGGCCAGAGCCAGGCATTTTGTGAAAACTCTGGGAGCAGTAGATAAGCCATAGGGAAGCGCAGAGAACTGAAAGTGTTGAGATCCTGCCCTGAAGCGGAGACATTTCCTGCATGATTCCCAGATAGGAATGTGCAGGTAGGCCTCTTTTAGATCCAGGGTGGCTAGCCAGACATCCCTGGTGAGCATGGGTAGCAACTGCTGGACGGTGAGCATTTTGAATTTTGGGATCACCAAGAAGGTGTTTAGAATGGATAGCTCGAGGATGGGGCACCAGGAAAAGTCTTGAGTAGAAGCCTTGGCCCATGCCCTCAAAGAGAGCAGGGAACGGATTTGCTTTTCAGCGTCTGCCCACTGATTCGGTGGTAGATCTGGGAACCCTTCTGGGGTTGGAAGGGTGTGAAAGGAGAATTTGTATCCCTGAGACACAATGTTCAGAACCTATTGGTCCTTGGTAATGGTGGCCCAGGTGCTTGAGTGAAAGGAGAGTTTTCCTCCTAGGGGCAAGTGAAGGTGGGCAGAGGGGAGGACAGGAGGAGGTGAGTCATTATGAATTCTTACCATAAGGGGGTGGCTTAGAACTCCCTGGTTTTGAAGTGGAGGTAGTCTACTGCTTATATCTCTGCATTCCCTGGTGCTTTTGTCTGGGGGGGGTGTCTGCTTCCATGGGGCCTAGGCTGGGCCTATTTACTCAGAGCAGGAAGGACCAGTGCTTGGAGGGACAATGCCTGCTGAACCTAGGGGGCTGGACCTGTAAGAAATCTTTAACTGTTTGCATAGATTTTGCTTTTTCTTTCATCTTTTTTAAGGCCTCTTCTGCTTTAGTGCCAAATAAGTAATCTTTGTGCAAGGGGGCATCCAACAATTTAGATTTGACATTGTCTGGCAGGGGTTGTTCCATGCATGTCTTCTAATGACAGATCCAGTGACTGCTACCCTGCAAGAAGCTTCTAAGCAGTCAAAACCACAGTGCAAAGTGTGTTTAGTCACTTGACTTGGAGAATGCATCACATCTTGTAAATCTTTAGATTCTGCCCAAGCAGGAAAGAAGACATTTTTTGTTCAAGTAGTTCCAAGGTATGTTGTTGATATGTAAGCATATGGAACTGACAATTAAGTGCCCTGACAGCAAGAGTAGCTGTGGTGTATACGTTTTTACCCCATCTGTCCAATGCTCAGGAATCCCTGTCTGAGGGTGTGGGATTCTTAACAGAGGTTGCTTTAATCCCATTAGGCCCTTGAGAGATGGCCACAGGGTTAGCTGTAGGATTTTTAAAAAGATATTTGTGTGAATCATGGACTTTGTACTACCTGTCTGGTTTTCTGGGAGCAGGAGGTAGGGCGTCAGGAGTCAAGCTGGATTCAAGGAAATCATCATCCACCACATCCAGGATTGGGGGGACGGTCAAGGGTCTGTGTTGCGGAAGGTTTAAGAATTCCCAGAGTCTCTTTTTAGACTGAAAGTAGTCCTGACTCTCCCATTGGAAATGCTCCCTTAAAGTATGCAGGGTTTCCCCAAATAAAAAATCCTCTGGGGGAGAGGCTGAAGGAATGGATTCCTCTGCATCAGAATCTTCATAAGTGGAGAGGGGTTGCATGTCTTCATAATCAGATGCATCAGATTCATCTGACTCTTGTTCAGACAAACCTACTGAGAACAGATCTCTTTTCCTTTTTGAGCGGGTAGCTTGGCTTCCCCTGATCAGCATGATAAGGTCCTCTGCCATTTTAAGCATTTGAGAATGAGGCAAGGAAGCAGGTGCCTGAGAGTGGGCAGTCAGTTTCTTGAGTGTAGTTCGAACCCTTGGCCTAAGGAACTCTGTTGTTTTCGAAAGAACAGTAGTTGCGAAAGAAGACACTGTTTTGAGATTCGGCTGTGCAAAGGACTTCCTCGGAAGCCGGTGCCTGCTCAGCAGCTCCAGACCCATCCAAGGTAGAGACGACTGCAGGATCCTTCGACGAATAAGAGTTTTGCGGCATACTGGACTCCGAAAGGGTCTCAGTAGTGGCCTGCGAATCAACTGAAGCGGGCTTCAGGGGCTGCGAAAGCGCCTCACTGAGTACAGGAGGACTGACTACTAGCTTAACAGAAGTGTTGTCTGTAGGTTTGGACCTGTGCTATCTGTCTCTGTCTTTATCTTTATGTTTTTTTGGAAAATCTGCTGTTGGATGGCTTACCAAAGCCATATCAGAATTCAAGGACTGTAAACGAAAATATCTGGCTACAATAAGGGCCCGACGACTGACAGTTCTGGTGTTAAACAAAGCACAGAAGTGACAAGGGGGGAATGTTGCGGTCAGAGCCTAGACAAGTGACGCAGTTAGAGTGGAAGTCTCAGTGTGGTATTTGCTTTCTACAGACGAGACAATTATTAACTTTTTCTGACATGGTTAGTGCAAGAAAAAAGGATCCCCAGTGGGGTACTTAGCTTTAGAAGACTTCAACTTCAATTCGGAAACGAAAACCCAGGTAGCAGCCAACCGGCACTTGTGTGAACTACTTCTGCTTCGGTCTCCATGGCAAGAAAAAATGATGTAATGGTGTCAGCTACCTTACTTTATACCTCTGACGACCTGATGTCAGTCCTCAAGTGACAGCAACCGATGCAGAAATACTGAGTCTCTGGTATTCGGGCCGGCCAAGGGCTACCCTGGCAGGGATAACCCAAATGTGATGACTGCAACAGTGAAACACTAAGAACATATACTGTTCCTTATCGTCAAACCTTAAAATCTGTCAAGTCTGAATTTTCAACACACAACATGGCAATCTAAATCCAAATCAAAGACCACTACACCATACAATGGAAGCAACATCAGTGAACAGTGAAGCAGAAGTATTTGATTATTTACATTTGTTGACCAGGAAAGTCCGACTGGGCCAGAAGCCCATTTTAAGCGGAGGCCAGGGGAGCAAAGCTCCACAGAAGTAATAGCAATATACAATAACTAGATAGTACAATAGTATACATACAGTAAGATGCAGAATACATATCTTCTAGTTGGTCTACACAAAGTAGGTAAAGACATGCTACAATGACCAAGCAGTCCATCCCAGTGGGCAGTCAGCCACCAAGGCTGCATCCCTTCAGGCCATACCAGTACAGCACACTGACCAGTTGCTTCAGAATAGGCTAAACAATTGTCTCTCTCAGTTCCTGAAAACAACTTTCAAGAAAACTAGTCACCCACACACCAAAATTTGTAAGTGTTGTATATATAACCTAGATTATCAACTCAACAACCACATATTACTCATTTTCCTAAAAGAATGATGACAGAGAAATCAGCAATGGTCTAGCTTTCAAGACAGAAAACAAGGGCAGCAAGCCCTACCTTCTGCTATGATGGAGTATGATCTCCAGAAAAAAAGTTTTTGCTGTCATTTAATTTCATCTCTAATGCCCCATACTACCAATGGACTCTAACAATGCAAGCAAATGAAAAGTACTGGACTGTCAATATTTCTTTTATGATAGCATGTATGAAAATAATCTACAATTTGGATTCAGCAAACTCCATACACAGAAAAAAATATATAAATCTGACTTTTCCCAATCCCCTAATGCCATGTACTTCACACTGAATTTGCCATACAGAAAATGTGCAATGAAGAGTGTCCAAGGCCTTTGTGCAAAACATCTGAAGCAGCAAATTAATTAATGACGGATCCATCTCCAGTGACATTTTACAATGACTTTCATATTCTTATGATAAAACAGCAGGTTTTCTAGTGACTGAAGACATACTACAGTGAAGGAAATAGCATGGTCTAAGAAATAAAAAGTATTAAACTAATCATTAACAGCACTCAAAAGGTAAATTAGCACCTGTTACAGTCTATGGAGCACGAGGAGGAGTTCACACAAATTATCTATCTGCAAGAGAGATACAGACAGCAATGTTCAAACTAAAGAGAGAGACTGCATCATTTCCCAGCATCTGACATTTGGTTCCTTGCCAGACGCCGCAATGCATTCCAACTATTAAGTGCTTAAAATGAGAGTAGAGGGCCAAGTGTCATAAACACTAAAAGCTGTTCTGTTATTTTTTTATACATCTTAAATGACACATTATCATTTGCACTTCAAATCAAAATGATGGTTCCTCTCTTAACAGAGGAACAGTCACATTTTTAAAACAAATACCAAGCCTGATTCATCATTGACTCTCTACAATGGTTGCAGTAGTTTCCAAAAGATGACTGTCCATAACTGAAACAATGAAAACACAAAAAACAAGATAACAAAACATTATCTGACTGTGGCAGCTTTGACCCACCATGCACAGAGATACCCAATATAATGAGCATCAGAACTGGCACAGCTTGGTGACAAATTAAATCTGTTTTGTATCAGTTCCCTGTGAAACTGACAAATCTGACTGAAAGCAGCATTCGTCAAGAAAGCTCCAGGAACTCATCTTTAGGAAGGTATTCTGCAGCTGGACACAATTCTACGGCTACAGCTCTGGATCTATTCTCATCTCCAGCTGCCTCAGTAAAATCAGTGTAGCCTTATAGACACTGATGAGTTACTGTAGCTCTTCTTTATGTTATAAAGATCTGCACCCTGGCTCCTGCTAAAATAGCTGTAGCACCCCACCTATGACATTCTCAATGTCTTTGTATTACTTCTAGGGGTAATTCTTGGTAATAAAAGGCATTCTGTGTTCAAGTACACTAATGTTTCAAAGGTATAATTCTTTGTAGCAACTCTATGCTAGTTTTTAATTTGCTTATATGCTTTATTTTGTCCTTCAGAGTGGATCTTCTTGTAGGTTACCTGAATATATTTACTTTTTGATAAGTCAGGTTTCTAGTAGTTTAACACTAACTAAAACTGTTGCTTATTAACTCATTTGGATGTTACTCTGCAATACTTTTGTCTTACTTAAATTTGGCACCATGAAATAAGCATGTTTTTGAAAACCAAATCTTTTTGGCACTTTTCCGTTATCGGGGCAACACTTAAATGCGGCTGCTGAGCTCTGAATCCATTTACTTGTCATGTCTTTTTGGTGTTAATATAACCAGATGTGTGTAAAAATTATTTTACTTAATATTTTTTTAAAAAAAAAGAAGTTATTTTTAAATGTTATACACACCTGGTTAAAAGACATGTTAAGGCACTGGATTTGAGCTGAACAATCGTGTCTAAAGTGTTTCCTTCCTACACACCAAACAGAGAAATGAAAAATAAGAAATGAAGCAAATCCGGAAAACGTAGTTTTTTTTCCTTAATGTAATATGCTTATGTTTGCCGTACAAGAAATTGCAATTAACTAATTAACTCTCTCCCTTTAAAGTGTGTTACTGTAAATATCCTGCATGCAGCTTTAATGTGTACAACTCATGAGCTGATTGGCTATCACAGACAACACCTCTGTCACTCCCCTCCCCATTCATCTCACTGGCTTTTTTTTTTTGTAAATAGCAGTTGTATCTTTCGGCTTTTTCCGGTTAGGGGTCGCCACAGCGGAACTCCAGTCTGCTAATGATTGGCAGTAGATTTTTATGTACCGAATTGCCAGCCCTGACGCAAAACCTTCAACGAAGGTATGCCCATTCACGCAAGTCTCCACACAGAAGACGCTTTTAGCTGAGAATCGAACAGGACGTCTTATTGTGAGGAGACAACACTACCACAGCACCACCACCTTTTTTTTTTTTTTTTTTTTTGTAAATAGCAGTAAGATTCAGAAATAATGAAGGAAAATAAGGGACACTTAAAAAAATATATATTAGCAGTGTAAAACGCTTAATTCCCTTTCAGGGAAACCCTTTGAAAGCACTAGCTGCTGCTTAAAAAAAACGCTTAGTACAAAACAACTGTTTATATGATTCCGATGGCATCTTCGCAGCTAAAATATGCCAAATAAATGTAATTAAAGAAGTTCTGTTTTTGGAGCAAGTAAAAAAGACTGCACACTCTTCACATTATGAAGAAATACATTTCTTCTCACTTTTCTGTTATTGGGGCAACACTTTAAACGTGATTGCTGAGCTCCGAATGCAGTGTATTTTCATGTCTTTTAGGTGCTAATGTAAACATGTGTGTAACATTGTTAAATGGATAATATTTAAAAAAGGAGATGTAACTTCTACATTTTACACACACGTTTAGATTTACACTAAATTTGGAGCTTAGCAACTGCATTTAAAGTGTTGACCCGATAACGGAAAATTACCATCTTTTCTTTAACGGAACAAATATTTTATTTCATACATTTGTTAACCTGACAAACCCACTGGACACAAATGCCACTTCTCAAGGGGTGACTGTCTGATTAAGCTATCACACAGCAGGTAAATGAAGGCTGAAGAAATCAAACCCTGTACCTTGGCCTACAAGACACAGCTCAACAACAGCTCCGAACCTTAATTCCCAATGCTAACTGCCAGACTAAATTCCTGAAATGAGAAGTTTAAGCAAAGGAATCCACGCATTCTGAAAGAAAAAAAACAAAAAAAAACCCCAAAAAGATACAGCTCAAGACAAAACCATCGTAAAAATGCTAGGGCCTTTACACAGTTTCAATTCTCGCATATCTAATTCATAGAATGAATTATTTTATAAAAAAAGTACACTGGGGCATACATGGCATATGCCTGGCAATACCCTCGTGTGGCAGCTCTGCTTTTCTATCCACAGTTTCCCCAAGCAGCTGATCCACTGCCCTTCATAACTCTTAAAATTCTGTAGAATTTGTGAGCTACAACCCAGCTGCACAGCTCAACATGACCTCTCAGACATAGATGCTGCAGCATCCTTTAGTATGGACTGTCTTGTCACTATAAGATCAACAGACTACTTCAGGAGTAAATGCAGAGTAACATGTTTATATCCAAGGAGAGCATCATATTAGATGCAACTTTTATGTCATACTACTAGTTTGCTTATCTGCCTGTGTGAGACTGTCACCTCATAATTTACCTAGCTATGTTTACATAATACAAGCTCTTGATTCTGACTACATATATCACACCCCTTCCTTAGCTTTAATTACCTCTGCTTGTTTAGTCCCATCCATAAGTAACCATGCACATACCTAATTAAATATACTTCAGTTCCTTCCAAAAGTAGGTATCGCCCTGCAAAGCACTACTCACTGTTCAGGCCCTCACTTCAACCCAAAAATATACAATCTTCTTTTTTTCTGGCACATTTAGGAATCAGTAAACAACTCTGTAACTGGATCCTGGACGTCTGATTGAGAGACCACAGAGGGTGTGTTCAAGTAAGAACACATCAAAGTGCATCACGATTAACACTGGGGTTCCACAGGGATGTGTTCTCAGCCCACTGTTATTCACCATCCTGACCCACGACTACTGTGCTAAGCACAAGTCCAACCATATCATCAGGTTTGCTGATGACATCACAGTCATGGGACTCATCACAAATGAGCATGAAAGGGCGTACAGAGAGGAGGAGGCATCTCTGATCAGTTGGTGGAGGGAAACAACCTTGATCCGAATGCAAGCAAGACCAAAGAGATTATTACTGACTTCAGGAAAAGGAGAATAACCACTCAGTGATCAGGATCAATGGTGAGACTGTGGACAGTGTTAACAGTACGAAATTCCTGGGTGTACACATATCAGAGGATCTCTTGTGGCCCGGAAACACCAACCAACTGGTCAAGAAAATGCACTAATGCCTCTATTTTTTAAGAAGGCTGAAAAAAAAGCTAAGGTTCCTCCTCATATTCTCTCCACCTTCTACAGAGGTGCAATAGAGAGCATCTTCACCTGCAACTTCACAGTGTGGTTTGGAAGCTGCAGTTACAGAAAGGAAGGACCTACAAAGAGTGGTGAGGGTTGCAGAGAAGGTAACAGTTTCCAGTCTTCCATCGATACATCTTTATTCTGCAAGAAACATCTGAAAGGCCACCAAAATAATACAGGACAACACGCATCCTACGCATGAACTGTTTACGCATCTGGCATAAGATATCACAGCATCTGCTGCAGGAGTACAAGATTCAGTAACAGTTTCTAACCTACAGTGATTAGACTTCTGAACTTGGGCACTAGTCCCAGGGGTCTGGACACAAGTCAGTTTTGATTTGTGCAATATATATTTACATATATTCCAAGTAAGTGCAATATTTATTTATTATACTCATTGTCAGTATTATTTAACTCACTCAAGTGCAATATTAGACAAGTAACTTGGGCATTTCAACGTGTAGTGTATTTTGTTTTACTTTAAATAGGGTAGTTAATTTAACTCAGGGGAGGGTATTGTTTTCGGGTCTATATTAGATCACCGAACGCTTAAAGCAAACTGTGATTAATTGACCTTATGTAAGCGAAAGCCTACAATGTCGAACTGTCAGAACAGTGATTTTTTTTTCCAAGGGAAAAAAAAATCGCTGTTCCAACAACAAAAAAATAAATAAATAAACAAAACACTTTAAACATTACATTAAGTGGGGTCTGCACTTTCACCCCCCCTCACTTAAATATACCAACTCAGAGACTGCACCCACAGTGCTGAAAACGGCTATGTAACAAAGCGGCCAAGCAAATTCTTTCCCAGGGAAAGAATTCGTTTAAAAGACGCTTCGATATTTTGCCGTTTCAGTCTTTTAAGTTCAATCAAGACGCATTCAAAAGAATGCGTCTTTGGTCTTCTAATAGAAACCCTTATTTTCGTATACGAGTGTTGGTAAAATGTCTCTTTCTTGATTGTATTGGGAGTAGTACTGTATTTGTTACTTGTGTTTATTTCTCTCCTTGTATGTGTTGTTTCACTTTCCTTTATAATCTCAAGAAGCGAGTTGATACACAAAATTTTGTTTAGGCTACACGTGTTTAGTTCTAAATGACAAAGTTTACTTTGACTTGATTTTTCCCTTATCCTCCCGTCGTTTTCTATCTCAAACCATCACCAGTCTTCCTCTGCACAGAGCCTACCAAACTTCATTCTACTTTTCTTGCAAACTCCTACTCAGGTCATGCAGCAACTTTTGCCCTAAAGAATTGTTTCTTTACCTCCTGTCCTCTCTTCAGTTCTGTTGCTCTGCCCTCTTTTTTGATTTACATTCTCTCTAATTTTATCCTACCTCTACATTCCTGTTCTCCAATATTAAGAAATGGATATGATCCTATTTAAACTAACTATGGTCTAAATTTTCATCACATGCTCTCTTATTTCCACTACAAACCAGACAGGCAAACAGGTTTTCTGATACAAGAAAAAAAAAGAGGTTCTGTACTTACCATAACATTCCGTGCGTGTTGTCCATCTCGTCCGTTATTCTCACTGGTGTGTCGGATCTGATCTGCCGGATTCATCTCTGCCATTACATAAGTTCGACGTCCTCAGCTAAGCTCGTGGGCATTTTCCCTACCCAAAATGCAACTCCCCTACTACCTCAGATCTCGTTTGCCCTCAAGCAGTGACTAGAAGAAAATATCATAAACATATCTTGTATAATCATACTAGAACCCATACTCTTTCTGAGGCTGTAGAGTCCTATAAGCATCCAATTAGAGATACTCAGTCTCCCAGGAGGGGATATGGTGGGTGGGTTGCGAGAATAAAGTATGAAATGGACAACACACATGGAACGTTATGGTAAGTATATAACTTCTTTATGCAATGCTGTCAATCTCATCTTTATTTTCACTGGTGGGACCGCGTCCCTACCTACCCGATTCGTGGGTGGCTCATGGGAGAATATTCCTCAGAACCATAGAGCCAAAGGATGCTCTACTCCTAGAGGTCAAGTCCAACTTGTAATGAGTAATAAAGGTATGTGGTTTAGCCCATGTTGCTGCGGATGATGTCCAAAGGTAATCTGGCTTGGAAAGCTGCTAAAGTGGCTACTAACCTGGTGGAATGAGCTTTGATAGGATTAGGGATTGTCTTGTTAGAACTGTATATGAAAGATATACATTGTGAAAGCCAATTGGATAATGTTACCTTAGAGACTGGCTGGCCTTTCTTAACCTCCAAACAGGAAATAAAAAGTTGATCTGACGTTCTAATTTCTGATGTCCCGTGTAAATAGAAACGTAACAGTCTGTGAACATCTATAAGATGCAAAGAGTACTCTCCCTTGTTTTGAAATTTTGGAAAAAACACTGGTAAGTCAAGAGACTTACTGAGGTTATTCTCCGAAACTACTTTAGGGAAAAAGGAAGGGTTAAGTGCGTAGAGAGAGACTGTCCTTGCAAAAAATGATGTATGGAGGCTTGGAGGATAAGGGCTGTAACTCCAAAACTCTGCTTGCTGAAGTAATAGCAACTAAATGGAGCATTTTCCATGAGAGATATTTAAATGTGCATGTAGCAGATGGTTCAAACGGAGGGGAGACCATCTTTGACAACACAAAATTGAAGTCCCAAGGTGGAATAGGGTTTCTGTAAGGAGGTCGAATTAAAGTAGTTCCCCTGAGGAATGCTTTACAAAGACTGTTTGACATTATATCAGACCCATTATCTCCTATGTGAAAATTTGAGATTGCTGCTAACTGAACCCTAATAGTTGCTGCAGGGGCTCCCTCATTGAATAACTTGGCTAAGAATTCTAGGACAGAATGTAATGGAGCTATGAATGGATCTATCTGACTAAGACTGAAACAGGCCACAAATCTTTCCAATTTGCTTTTGTATCATTTTCAAGTAGACATTTTTTTGAAAGAGAGTAAACTGTGTTTAATTGGAGAAGAAAGTAGCGGAAACTTGGCTATCATGGGAACTGGAGCAGCCAAGCTGTTAGTTTGACACTGTCTAGACTGGAATAAACCATTCCTGATGGATGAGTCAGTGGATCTGGAGCAGAGTCCAGGATCTATGGTTTCTCCCATACGTGAGGCCATACAAAGGGGAACCATATCTGTTGAGGCCAATTAGGATTATCATGACCTCCAGCAAATTTGCTTTCTGTAGGACTTTGGGGATTGATTAGGGGTACTGGTAGGAAGGCATAAAGACGTCCCAGAGGCCAACAGTGAACAAGTGCATCCCATGGTGACTCCACCGTTGGGGGGGATCAGGGCAAAGTAGTTGCTGAATGTGGTACTGAAGGGTGACGCAAAGATATCGCAGCAAGGCTGCACCCATTTCCTGAAGATCTCTTCCACAACTTTTTGACTGAGGGACCACTTGTGCAGCCATAGAATGGCTCTGCTCAGTTTGTCAGCAATCACACTGGATTTCCCTGAGATGTGCATTGCTATGAGAAAGCAGTTGGAGGCTTCTACCCATTGCCAGACCATCAAGGCTTCTTGATATGGGGGGTACGAAATGGTTCCCCCTTGTTTATGTACCACACTATAGACATGTTGTCTGACTGGATTGCTACTGTACCTAGCGGGAGGGAGTCCTGAAATGCTTGCAACACTCTGATTCATTATTATAATTACCATGTAATATTTTATATGCTTTACTAATTATTCCTTTAACGGCAGCTTCTCTTCTAGATTCTATTAAAACTCTACCAGTCTACTGGTCTTTCATTTAAGAGCCCCCCATTTCTTTCTCTTTGCCTATACTCGGATATCAAGCCTTGACAGAGAAGGCAATCTCTAACCTGCAATCCAAATAAATTCTTGGCCTCTTCCCATTCTATTACCTTTCCCTTTCTAGTTATTTGATCCAAATACCTTGGTTCCTTTGCCAGTTTTCTCCAATAAATTCCAGCCCCCTCTTGCCTATTATCTGTATCCCTGACCACACTCAACCCTATTAGCAAAAGCTCTTTTCTCCATTCTCGTGCTGGTTTGGTTCTTAGAATACACCCTGCTATATTATTAATACACTACTCTGTATGATTTTGGTTGTTCTCCTTAAGAGTCTGCATCCGAAATCCCAATCTCTCCTTATTTCATGAGCTTTCTTCCTGTGTCAGCATCACTCCTTTCCACTTTGAATTATAGTTTTCTGCTTGTGCTACGTATAAGAGCCTTAACCTTGTTGCTCTAAAATACCCCTTCAAAACAGGTAATCTTAGTCTACCTTGTTCTATTGGTAGAATCATCTTATCCCAACTTGACCCTTGCTGTCTTCCCTTCCCAGATAAAATCCTTCAACTCTTTTAATTGCCATCCACAACTAGTCCACCGGTTGATAAAAGTATGCCTGACCTGTGTACAAGACTAAAGGGACTAAAAACATTTTAATGGCTTGTATCTTAGTATCCATATACACATAACAAAACTTCCAGTTTCTTAATTTTTGTATCATCTTCGGTTTAGTCTCTTCCCACATATCCTTAACTGCCACCACAAACTCATTTCTAATCCATACTCCTAAATACTTCATTTTATCATGTCCCCATAAATATGGATATCGTTGGACCAATTTGTGTGTGCGTACATAATTTAACACTATTGCCTTTGTTTTAGCTTAATTAATTTTGTATCCACAGAAGATGTGAAACTGTCTTAAAATGTTCCACAACACTGTAATGTCCCTTTCTGGTTTTGTCATGTATAAAATATCGGCAAAAAGAGCCAGCTTTTCCTGACTACCATACCAATTATATCACTGAATTTCTAAGTCCCTTATTTTCTTTGCCAGTGATTCTAAATATAATGCAAACAAAAAAGGGGAAAGAGGACAACGCTGCCTGGTTCCTCTACTCAAGCAGAAGTTATCGGGGAGGATCCCATCCACTTTAAATTCGCACCTCCAAGCCCTCATGCATTCTTCTAATCAACCTTATAATTGTATCAGGGAAAGCAAATGCTTCCATTCCCCTGCTCATGAAGTCCGGGTCCACTATGTCAAATGCTTTCTCTGCATCAAGTCCCACCAATAAAAGTGGTACTTTCTTACATTCTGCTTCACTCTAGATTATCAATGTTCTGTTAATATTGTCAAATGTTTGCCTCCCCTCCACAAAAATACAATGATCCATATCTATCAATGTTGGTACCACTTTTGCCATTCTTTTAGCCATTATAGACACTTTATAATCGTGGTTTATTACTGAAATGGGCCTATATGAAACTGGATCCTATTGATCTTTACCCTGTTTAGGTTTTACTGTTACGACCGCCTTCTTCCAGGATGCTGGTATTTCTCCTCCTCTTAAAATACTGTTAAACAAAACCTTCCAGATCTTTATCAGTTTTTTCCCACCTAACTTCCAAACTTCCACAGGAATCCCATCTACTCCTGGGGACTTTCCTGCAGATTGGTTATACATAGCCACTTTTATCTCATCCCTTCCTATCCTGTTAGTAATAGAGTCTCATCTACCTCTAACTTTGGCATATTTAATTCTTCCATAAACATTTCCATTTGTACCTTTTCTTGATTTCCATATTTCTGTGCTTTATGCAAATTTTCATAAAATTTCCAAAATATTTCTAATACTTCTACAGGGTCTCTTGTTATAGGCTCCCTCAGATTGGTGACTGCCCTTTCCACTTTTTGTTGCCTGAGTTGTTGTGCTAAAAGTTTTTATACTCTACAATTATCATCAAAAACAGTTGTTTAACAGCAATCTTTCTAAACACATGCATATTATTGAGGTAATCCCTTATTTTTGTTTAGCATTCTGCAGTTGCTCCTTTTCTTGTTCTGAGAGATTCCCCATATTTTGGTTCAGTACAAGGAAAAAATGATAAATTCCAACAATTGGCTAAGCTTCTGGTGTCACTCAAAGGGGATCCAGTATCTGTCTGCCTGGGATGACATGCTCGACAAGCCACGATGCTTCACCAGAGATGGCTTGCACCTGTCACCTCTGGGATTCAGGATACTGGCCAAGGCTCTTGCCACCCCCATAGTGCCATTTTTAGGCAAGGCTCAAAAGACAAACCCACCACCGTAATAAGTACCAGTGACAAAAAACTGAGAGTAATGCTGCTCAACGCCAGGAGTTTAAACCTCAAAATGAAGAACATTGATATTTGTGCAATAACTGAGACCTGGTTCAAGGCTCAAGAGAGCACCCCAGCAACTCCAGGCTACAACTCATACCATACATTTCGGCCACAAAACCTGGACCGAAACACCAAAAGAGGAGGCGTATCCATATTCATCAAGGATAACCACACCTCCAGACTAGTTGCAAAGTACGATGCCTCAGAGATCATCCAAGTGCAACTGACAATGGGCAAAACTGCAATCCAGACTGTAGCTTGCTACAGATCACCATCCCAGTCCCAAGGCTCCCACTCCTCATTCCTCGAGATACTGGAAAAAATGAGGGTCCAACCAAACACCCTAATATGGGGTGATTTCAATTACCCAAACATCAACTGGGAAAACTACTCAAGCACTAATAACTTTGCTCACCGCCTCCTGGAATATATTAACACAAATGCCCTGGACCAGCTTATCAACACCCCCACAATGGGCAACGATATACTAGACCTGGTCATCACAAACATGGGGGACAAGTGCTCCATACCAGAGGTAAATTCCTCATTGATTAGATCAGACCACAAACTCATCACCCTCGATATCCACATACCACCCTCTCCCCCCAAGGAAACTACAGTGAAAAACTTCTCCAAAGCAAACTTTATGCTACTTAAGACGGAGGTGGCAAACTTCGTTACTCCCATGCAGAATGACAATTTGGTTGAATCTGCTGTAGCCTATACAAAAGCACTCTACAAGCACTTACATGAGTGCATGGACTGTGCTAACCCCAACAAAACTAAGACCCATTCCTCCAAAATAAGGAAACCAGTCTGGTGGATCCCAGCCATAAACAAGCTCTATAACAGAAGGAATAAATTATTACAAAAAAAAAAAAAAAAAGAGTAAAAACCCAGAAATGTAGGAGCTCTCTGACCAACCTTAGCAAAAAGCTAAGATCCCTTATAAAATCCTCAAAGATGAGCTTTGAAAGAAAAATCGCAATGGACACCAAAGACAACCACAAAGCATTTTTTAGCTATGCCACAAACCTAAATGGCAACTCACAGATCTGCTCTGAGCTACAGCACAACGGTTCAAAACTCACAAAACCAAGTGATATCGCCAGTATACTGGCAGACAGGTTCAGTGCAAACTTTACCCCACCCTCATCCCCTAAAGGGCCCATTATCTATACCAGAAGATTGCGCTGCCCCATAACCACAGACACCCAGGTGAAAACGGCACTTTCTACAGCAAAAAAACACAGCATCCATGGGACCAGACAGCATTCCAGGCTGCGTGTTACATGAACTCCAAATTGAACTAATCCCTCACCTAAATACCATGTTCAACCACAGTCTCACCTCATGCAATGTGCCCACGGTTGTCCCTCTTCACAAGGGAAGAGCCACCACCGACCCCGGGAACTATCGCCCCGTCAGCCTGACGAGCCTCATCTGCAAGGCCATGGAGCGCATCATCATGGAACTCAAACAACACTAGGAACCTACAAACCCTAGACCCTACCCAGTTTGGTTTCGTAAAGGGCAGGTCAGGTCTTCTAAACTTGGTTGACTTTTTCGAGACGGTCACCAAAGCAATCGATGAGGGAAAGGTGGTCCACATGGCATACCTTGACCTTGCGAAAGCCTTTGATACCATTCCCCACTCGGGAATTATAGACAAACTCACTAACCTAAATATAAACCTCTACATTACAAGATGGGTTGCTAGCTGGCTCACAGACAGAACCCATACAGTCAAAATAGGAAACGCTAGGTCCGACTCCAACCCTGTGACAAGTGGAGTACCCCAGGTCTCAGTCTTGGGACCTCTCCTGTTCGGTATTTACTTCTCCGAGGTACAAACAAACACCGAGGGACTATGGCTAACAAAGTTCGCAGATGACTGCAAACTGGGTGCCATAACTGAGACTCCTACTGACATGGATATCCTTCAAAAGGGTCCTACTGAAACAGATACATGGTGCCAAAGTCATGGCCTCAAGCTAGATGCCAAAAAGTGCAGTGTCATCCCCTTCAGGAAAAACCAAGCACCTACGAATTACCACATAGGTGGCAGCTCACTTAACACAGAGTGTGATAAGAGACCTAGGGACCCAGGTGGATAGTAACCTCTCCTTCGATAACCACATTGCTAAAGTGGTTAGAAAATCCTTCTACATGGTCCACCTTATCACAAAGGGGTTTGCATCTAGGAAAAAGGAAGTTATTTGTCCACTCTACTCATCACTCATTAGACCCATTATTGAGTACAATGCCCCATTTGGGATTTACCTTACTAAACACCTGCAACAACTGGAGAGGCATCAAAAATATCTCACCAAGAGGATAACAGGCCTAAAACAGATGCCCTATGCCACCAGGCTAAACTGTACTCTGTTGCATACCGGCTACTCAGAGGTGATCTCTGCCTGACATACAAGGCTATGTCAAACCCTGAATTGCAAGAAATGTTCCACCTAAGGAAAACCCAATCTACCCGAGCTAGATGCTCTAGGGACCTTAACCTGACCTCAACAATAAACAGGACTTGTTGGAGGGGCAGATTCATGTCCCAGAGACTCCACCTGCTATGGAATAAGGTCCCAATATATGTGAGGCAGAGCTCCTCATTAGTGCTCTTCAAGAGGAATCTTGATGAGTGGATGGGGAACAGGAAATTCACCCAGAGAATCACTTCTGTGGCCCTGCTCGATAGAGGCGCAGGTAACTAAATCACGTGGGAGGTGCAAGCCGAAACATTTTGACTAGGCTTAGTTATACCCTAGGGCCAATAGCCTAATACCTACCTATGAACCTATAAGACACAGTAATACAGTTAATGCTGTTCCATATACTGTGATTCTTTCAAAAATGCTGTTTGACTTGCAAGTTTGTGGATTGGAAAAATGCTGAATATGGCTCTGATGATGGGAAGTATTGCCAGCTATGCCAGGAGAAGTATGGTAGTGGATGTGTAACACATGCCAGTATAACTAGCTGGAGTTTTGTAAAGAATTAAATGTTGTTTGTATATTAAATTTGTTTGTACAGGTGCTAGAGCTGAAAATTTATTTGCAAAGTTACTTGTGTTACGAAAAAGGTAGCAACAGTGGGTCCTGCTGTAGGTCTCAGTGGCCTAATGGATAAGGCACTGGCCTCCTAAACCAAGGATTGTGGGTTTGAGTCCCATCTGGGGTGATATAATCTTGATACCAAACTTTTTGGGTAGCAGGGTGGCATGTTGGTCAGAATCGCTGCCTCTCAGTGTTGGTTCTGCAGTTCAATCTCAGATTGGGATGCCTTCTGTGTTCTGAAAAAAAATGAAATGCACCTGTATGTCAGACTGTACTGTAACTGCTGAAATGAATATATTGTAACAGAGGATATTGGAAGATAAGAGGTTAATCTCAGTCTAGCTAACTTGGAAAAATAGTCTTAGACATTAAATTACCTGGTTTAGGCCATAAAGATGGTATCTTACAGTTCTGATTGCAACCAGAGACAAAATGTCTGCGAAAACCAGGACTAGGAATCCTACTGTATTGTCCTTAGGGTGAACTAATTGCTACCCTGGAAGGGTGGAAGTTTCTGAAATGGTAGTCAGCCTACCGCTCCTGAAACAGAAATTGTAAAACAGTGGGAAAATTATTTCTGTCTTTTATATTCTGAACTTATTGAAACTGCCAGTGTTACTTTGTAGGAGGTCACAGAACAGTGGGGAGTGGGAATTTGCCCTTTCCCTGCTGTTGCGTGGTCTTGGAGTTGTATATATAATTAGCAGGGGTTGCAGGGAAGCTTGCCTTATTTTGAGTTTCAGTCATTTGCATCAATGTTTTTGTACATGAGATACATACATACAACACACACACGCACACACATTTATATACTTTGAAATATCAAACACTGAAAAGCAAACTGGCAATTTCAACTACATTAGTGATGCCTGAAAATGAATACAAAATAGAAGACTTAGGATAGAAAGTAGAAAAAGAAATACTATGACAGAAACTACAGAGTAGCACCAGATATGAGTGTAGGAGACAGACCCCCAAAGTACAAGAGTCGTGGGAACATTTGTAAACTGAAGATGAACTAGCTGTTCAAGCATCATCATAGAGTGTTATTAGCAAGGAATATGGAAAGCTACATGCAGGAATCACAGACATTCATACTACTAGGAAGAAAGTACAGTTATGTACACTTACCATAAATGTATATGTTCGAGTGCATTTACTGTTGCAGTCATCACATTTGGGTTATCTGCCTGCAGGTAGCCCTTGGCCGACCTGAATACCAGAGTCTTGGGATTTCTGCATCGGATGCTGCCTCTTCTTCCATGGCGTCAGGTCGTCAGGGGTATAAAATATGCAGCAGATGCCATTACATCAGTTTTTCTTGCCCCAGATGTCAGGTGCCCCCCAAATATGAAGCAATTATATGGTGTGGAACACCCCCAGCAAAAAGCAAATACACATAGTATAAGATATGCCAAACCAAAAAGGATAGCTGCAAGCAAAGACAATCAGGGGGCTGGAGGGAGGGTAACCAGGACTGCAACAGTGAATACACTCGAACATCTACATTTATGGTACGTGTACGCAACTGTACTATGTTCTTTGTGTTTCACTGTTGCAGTCATCACATTTGGGTTGATTCCCAAAGTTAAGGTAGATTAGGAAGCATTAGGCCCGGCAATTAGGCCATGTAAGACTGCTGTGGCAAATCCAGCTCTGGATTTAGGAAAGATAGGAAGTGGTAATGCTTGGTTAAAGTGTGTACCGAGCTCCAGTTTAAAGCTTTCAGGATGTCCCTGGTAGGGACTCCTCTGAGAAATGCAGTAGAGGTAGATGTAGCCCTAGTGGAATGTGTTCTTATCCCCTGTGGGTTAGTTTTTCCATGGTGTGTAGCAGAAATGGATGCAGTGTGCTACCTACTTAGATATGGTTTGCTTTGAAATGGCCTTCCCCTCTTGCCCCTGCAGCAAAGCTGACTAGCAGCTGGTCAGACTTTCTGAGAGGTGTAGTCCTGTCCAAATAGAATCTAAGCTGTCTATGCATGTCTAGAGAGTGCAGTATCCTTTCCCCTTTACTTTGAGGATTAGGGAAAAAAGTAGGCAAATGAATGGACTGGTTTAAAGCCACACTAGGTTCATAGGTTCATAGGTTCATACTAGGCTATCTGCCCGAGGGCATTTATAAGCCTAGCCCATTGTTTTGTGGCTTACGCCACCCCTAGTATGGGGGAACTATAGGTCACAGAACAGTGGGGAGTGGGAATTGCCCTTTCCCCTGCTGTGCGTCTTGGTCTTGAGTATATATGGTTGCAGGGAAGCTTGGGCATAAAAGATGGGTTAGCCCTGAGGGAAACTGTGTCAGCATGGAAAATAATAAAAGGGTTCCACTGCCATACGGGCCTGCAGTTCAGATACTCTTCTTGCTGAAGTGATGGCTAGAAGTAAAGCTGTTTTCCATGAGAGGAATTTCAACTCTGCTGTAGCAGCCAGTTCAAATGGGGGAAGTGTAAGTTTTTCCAATACAAAGTTAAGGTCCCAAGCTGGATTGGGAGCTCTCCTGGGGGGTCTTAAACTTTTGGCCCCTCTAAGGAACTGTTTTACCAGAGGATGAGAGAAGAGGGATGGCTCAGTATTATAATGAGCTGAGATGGCAGAGGCATGGATCTTAATTGAAGAGAAGGATAGGCCCTTATGGAGCATTTCTGTTAATCTAGTATATGAGGTAAGCTGGGCACAGTTGTGGCCATCCCTTGAGACTGGCTCCAGGAACAGTATCTTTTCCACATTTCTGAATAGGATTTTCTAGTACTAGGCCTCCTTGCCTCAAGAATGACATCCAGCACCTGCTTACTGAAGACTGCTAGAGGTGAGTTCAAGGGATTAGCCAGGCTGCAAGGTTCTGGGTCTGAAGCTGAGGGTGCAGAATTTGGCCCTCCTACTGGGACAGCAGGGAAGGGGGGTCTGAGGCAAGTGCCATGGTTGTAGCACTGTCATACTGCGCAAAAGAGAATACCAGTGCTGGCGTGGCCAGTTTGGCGTAATCAGGATTTTCCTTGGCTTGTCCTGTTTGATCTTTAGTAGAACCTTCGAGAGTAGAGGCAGAGGGAGAAAGGCATAGATAAGAGGCTTTCCCAGGAAAAGGACAGGGCATCCACCCTCCAAGCTTGGCTGTGGGGAGTTTTGGTGCAGTATTTGTACAATTGATAGTTCTGAGGGGAAGCAAACAGGTCCACCTCTGGTTTCCCCCATCTGTTCCCCAAAAGTTTGAATATTTTGGGTTCCAACTTCCATTCGTGTGGGTCTGTGAGATTTCTACTTAAGTTGTCTGCCAGTGAATTTAGTTTGCCTGGCAGGAATTGAGCTTGTAGGTGCACTTGGTTGCTCAAGGCTGTGTTCCACAGAGCCATGGCTAGTCTGCAGAGTGGGTAGGAATGTGTTCCCCCCTGCCTGTTTATGTACCACATAACTGTGGTGCTGTCTGTCTTTACCAATAGTTGTCCTGAAAAAATAAGGTCTTTGAAGGCTGTGAGAGCATTCTGTACAGCTAACATTTCTTAAAAGAAACAAAGTGCAACCACAGCAAAATCACCAAATTCACTTAGAACAGTGGCACTGATGGTCAATAAAGACTGGAAGATACAGATTTAGCGTAAATTTTTTTTTAATTTCCACTTTCATCTCACCAAGACTTCATCAGAAAAGCAAATGAAACAGTAAAACTGAAGCAGCGCATCTTAAATACATGAAACAATTAATCAATTAACCAATGAAATTCACATTGGCTCAAAACCATTCATAAATTTAAAAAGACATACATTTTGCAATCATTTCAAACTCCTAAGAACAAGTATATAAAAAAACGTTACTGCCAGACACTATATAATAAAAAATAATAAAATAAAGGAAAAAGTAACTTTACATTTTCCTAACAGTCAACTTTCTATATTTCAAAAAGCATTTGATATTTATTGCTTCATTTAATCCTGGCTTTTTGTCTGCCCTCAACTTTATTTGCCAAGAAGTCTCTCTGTTCTATCACATTTTTAAAGTCTCCTCCCCTGGGATCTGCTTTAACCACCTCCAAAACTAAAAATAAAAACTTCTTAAATTTGTTACAGACAACTGAATGCTTATACATGGCTTTTCTGATGAAGTCTTGGTGAAACGAAAGCGGAAATTAATTTTTTTTTACGCTAAATTTGTATCTTCCAGTCTTTATTGACCGTCAGTGCCACTGTTCTATGTGAATTTAACATTTCTTTTTAAACTGATATGCAAGTGCATCTGCTCTGGGTTCCATTTGCTCTAAATGCACTGCCCTGTCATGTGAGCCCCCCATGCATAGTCTGATGCGTCTGTTAGGGTTTGGGTGGCAGGGGGTAGAGTGAAAGAGTCCCCTGTTGTGATGGCAGGCCTCTGCCCAACAAAGGAACTCTGCCCTTAGACAGGGAATGATAGGAATTATTGTTTACAGGTCCTAAGAATGTTGACACCATAGACATTTTAGATACCATTGAAGTTTCCTCATATGCAGTCTTGCATATGGAATTAACATAATGCAAGAGGCCATGAACCCCACAGCTTGCAGTATTTTCCTTGCAGATAGCTGGGTTTTGGTGGCCAGTAGGTTGAAGTAAGTTGTCAAATAAATTTGTTTCTCTGGAGTAAGGAATGCCATTTGGGGAGTTGTGCTCAACCTTGCTCCTAGGAATACAAATTGTTGGCAGGGTACTAGGTGTGACTTCTTTTTGTTGATGGTGTACCCCAGTGAAGTTAAAAGTCTCTTTACAAATGCCAGGTGCTGTAGTAGCAAGTCCTGACTTTCCGCCTGAATCAGGCAATCGTCCAAGTATGGGTCAATCTGAATACTTCTCTGCCTGAAAAAAGCAATGGCTGGAGCTAGGCACTTTGTGAATACCCTGGGTGCAGTAGATAAGCCAAAGGGTAGTGCAGAGAACTGATAGTACATACAGCCTGCCCTGAAGCGAAGGTATTCTCTGCAAGATCCCCTTATGGGGATGTGCAGGTAAGCTTCTTTTAAGTCTAGGATTGCTAGCCTGGAGTCCTTGGCTAGCATAGGAAGCAGCTGTTGGAGAGTTAGCAGTTTGAATTTTGGGACCACCAGAAAGGTGTTGAGAATAGATAAATCCAGGATAGGACGCCAGGAGTTTTCTTTTCTGGGAACCAGGAACAGTCTTGAATAAAAGCCTTGTCCCCTTTGTTCTGCTGGGACAGGTTGAATAGCCTTGATGCTGAGGAGAGAAAGTACTTGCTTTTGGGCCTCCGCACACTGGTTTGGGGGGAGGTCTGGCCATTCACTTAGGGTTGGGAGTGAGTGGAAGTGGAATCTGTATCCTAGGGAAACTGTTTAAAACCCATTTGTCTTGGGTAATATATTCTCAGTTTTTTGCACGCAGGGCGACTTTTCCTCCTAAAGGTGCAAGTACTTGAGCAAGGCTTGGGGAAGTTAAGGATAAGTCATTGTGCAAGTTTACCATAGGGGAGTGGCTTACTACTCCCTGTTTTGGACGTGGGAGCACCCCACTGCTTAGATCTGTGCATAACCTGAGACTGAAGTCTTGGGGGTCTGCTGCCACTGGGTTTGGACTGAGAAGGCCTGGAAGGGACTGGAAAGGACCAGTTCTTTGAAGGCCAATGCCTACTGAATCTAGGTGGCTGTACTTGTAAGAAATCTTTAACAGTTTGCATAGATTTAGCTTTCTCCTCCATCCTTTTGGGAATAACTTCTGCTTTATTGCCAAATAGGTGCTCTTGGTTTAAGGCTGCATCCAGTAATTTTGCTTTGACATGATCTGGCAAGTTTTGTTCCTTAAGCCAAGCATGCCATCTAAGAACAGACCCAGTGACAGCAGCCCTACAAGATGCTTCTAAAGCATCAAAACCACACTGCAAAGTATGTTTACCAACTTGGTCAGCAGAATGCATTAACTCTTAAATCTTTTTGTTCTGCACAGTCAGGAATCAACATAATTTTCTGTTTAATTAGCCATGCTGCTGATACTTTAACATATGAAACTGGCAACTTAAAGCCCTAATGGCCAGAGGAGCAGAGGTGTATACCTTCTTACCCCATCTGTCTAAAGCCCTAGAATCCCTGTCAGAAGGGGTAGGATTCTTGGCAGTAGTAGCCTTAATACCTTTTGGTCCTTGGGAAATGGTCTCTGGATCCGCAGTAGGATTCTTGAAAAGGAATTTGTGAGAGTCAGGTACTCTTATAGTACCCGTCAGGTTTCCTGGGAGCTGGAGGCAAAGTATCTGGGGTAAGGCTGGATTCCAAGAAAACATCATATACAATCTCCAGAACAGGAGGGATAGCTACAGGCCTGTGCTGAGGCAGGTTTAAAAATTCCCTGAGTGTCTTTTTGGACTGAGAGTAGTCCTGGCTTTCCCAACGGAAATGCTCCCTAAGGGTATGCAGGGTTTCACCAAAAGGAAAATCTTCTGGAGGGGAAGCAGAGGGAATGGAATCCTCTCCATCAGAATCCTCATAGGTAGGTAAGGGTATGTCCTGGTAGTCCGAAGGAACAGAGATATCAGATTCCTGATCAGAAGAATCAGAAGAAAAATCAGTTCTAGGTCTCTGAGGGGGAAGGCTGGCTCCTCTTAATTAAGGTAATAAGGTCTTCAGCCATTCTAATCATTTGTTTTTGAGGCCTATGGTCCTGAGAATGTGCTTTGGTAGTCAGTTTCTTAGGTGTAGTGCGAACGTTAGGCCTGAGAAATTCAGTAGTTTTGGCTTGAAACGAAGTCACTGGTTTAATATGAAAATCGGTAGGCCTGAATACACCTTCAGAAGCCGGTGCCTGCACAGCGGCTCTGGACCCAACCAAGGTTGAGACATCCACAGGTTCCATAGTTGAAGAAGCATCTTGCGGCATACCGGACTCCAAATGAGTCTCAGTAGAGGCCTGCGAATCTGTAGAAGTGGGTATCAGGGGCTGCGAAAGCACCTCACTGAGTACCGGCAGACTGCTGACTAGCTTAACGGTAGCATTGTCGGCAGTTTTGGACTTATGCATTCTCTGTCTTATCCTTACGTTTTTCGGAAGATCGGTAGTTGGATGGCTTACCGACGCCATTTCTGAGTAAGGAGATCAAGAGCGAAAGTATTTAGCTACAAAAATTGCCTGACGACAGATAGTTCGGCCACTGAACAAAGCACAAAACCGACAGCGAGGGACGTTGTGATCTGGGCCTAAATAGGTGACGCAGTAAGAATGAAAATCTCTATGAGGTATTTGCTTTCTACAGCAAGACAATTTTTTCTGACATTGGTTAGAGCAAGAAAAAAGGATCCCTAACGGGGTACTTACCTTTTTGAAGACTTAAGGTCTGAAACTCGAAAACGAAAATTTCAGGAGTCGACCTGCACTTGTGAACTGCTACTGCTTCGGGCACCACACAGCAAGAAAGACTGGTGTAATGGCGTCGGCTGCATGTTTTATACCTCTGATGACCTGACGTCATGGAAGAAGCAACAGCATCAGACGCAGAAATCCCAAGACTCTGGTATTCAGGCCAGCTAAGGGCTACCTGCAGGCAGATAACCCAAATGTGCTGACTGCAACAGTGAAACATGAAGAACATCTTGTCTAATTTCAAAGAAGTGTAACCAGAACGGTTATATAACAGCCAAAAGTGGTAAAATAAAGCTCCTCTAGTATTAGCTCCAAGGAAAGTTGCAACACAGTAAAACTTCTTTCTATAAAGGAAAAATAAATGTCCAGAGAAAACAGCACTACTAACACTGTAAAAAAAGGATGAACACTGAAGAAACCCAGCCAGTTACATGGACAGTATGAGGGATGATCATGACACTAAAGACTTGCATTTGCTATAATTTTTATTATGTTTTTAATGAAATCTTTATTGATGTGAATAAAATATCTGATTTTGACACAAAAAGTCCAGAATTACTTAACATAAAGTTTAAGATATTTACAATGATCAATGCAAGTAATGAACGATACCCGCACAGATTTGGCAAGCAACTTACTTTACATCTTAAAAAAAGAGGACTGTAGAACATGGTAGTGTGTGTTTAAATATGCTCACTTTTAGCTACAGGATGTTTTATGTCATGTAGGATTATTCCTTCTATTTAGAGTCAGGGGAAACACTTCACAATGGCTGTTGACAGTCATACTAGCTACACTTGTAAGACAGCCTGATGAACACCCAGATGTTGCACAGGTCAAATGTTGTGATCTGATGTGTACAGAAATGCTCAGAAAGTGCCAGCAATTTAGGCATCAGACTCTGAGAACTCTCCAATGATACACATTAGCACAGTTCAGATTTTGAGCCTAAGAGCAGAAATGGACCAGGGTATGAAGGGGGCGGGCAAGTTCTCCTAGCCTAACAACAGAAACCAGGTGGACTACCAGGTGTACAACTATTACTTGTCAGATAACAAGGAAGGTCACTGAGACCCAGGTTTCCCCAGCCCTAAGATGTCAAATCTTCAGGTGTGATTATATTATGTTTAGGAATACAGGAAGAAAAGTTCCCTGCAATGGTGGCTTGTTCTCCCAATGGAAAAAAAATACAATTGAAAAATAAGTATCATCACATCATCTGCTTCATTTACTTTTCTATGGACTGCCAAAGAAGACATAGGATGTACACATGTACCCAAGCGGTGAAACTACAAAATTTTAAATTGTGGCAACCTGGGATAGTCAAAACAGTAAATCTCAAGTTACCTACCGCCAACTGCATTCTAAGCCAGATCTAGTAAACAGTCTTTTTTTGTGTGTGTGTACTTAAACTTGCCTAATGTGACTGGCAGCCTCAATGGCTTTGCCTGCAGTAGGCCATATGGTGTATTACTTGTGCTTCACTGAACATTCACTTTCTGTGTAACATTTATAACATTTATTAAATATCCAAACACCGCAAGAAATTACATATACATACTACATTGTAAAACACACTAACCATATTTTATAAAACTAAAGATATTAATGACAATGTATATAACAGATAAAACTTGAAACGTTTCTTGTCACATTTCTACACAGTCATGTGTTTTTCTTCATCAAATAACACAAAGTCATATCATGTGACAAATTGTTGTTCCATTTTTAATCTAAAGTTGAGGACAGTGTAGAGTGCAAATGCACACTGTTTCAGTTCCAAACCTTTCCCCGTGCATTTTAACTACAACTCTCATAGCCTACGGTTTTACGGAGAAATCAACCATTTATTTACTTATAACTGTAGAATGACTTCACCTGCCCAAAATGTTTTAGCATCAAATAAATATGATTTACTACTTAACACTCTAATCTGAAATAACTTTTAGTTATGTACTCACCATAACTTCAGATGTTTGGGATCCATCTCGCCTACATTCTGACTGATGGGTTCGGAGCCGATCCCTCGGCTCCGACTCGCTTATGCCAAAGAGTCTCTAATTGGCTGAGCTTACTATATCCCAGGATGCACCACTACCAGTCCCCCAGATCTAGTTTGTCCGCATACATGCACACATGCACGCACTGCTTATATAACATAGTCAGATGAAACAAGGTAAAAACAGTAGAACTCAAAACCGTTCAATCTCTTCTGATCTCCAAGGCAGGGGGAAGGAGGGTGGGTATTAGGAATGTAGGCGAGATGGATCCCAAACATCTGAAGTTATGGTGAGTACATAACTAAAAGATGTTATGTGATCCTATCTCGCCTACATTCTGACTGATGGGACAGCGTCCCTAGCACCTGAATCCTGGGTGGCTCACTGGAAAAAACACTCCTGAGTACCGTGGAACCAAATGATGCTCGCCCTTTAGATGCCACATCCAATTTATAGTGGGAAATAAAAGTGTGCAGGTTGGACCAAGTAGCGGCAGCACAAATCTCAGAAATAGCGAGCTTGGAATGAAAAGCAATAGAAGTAGCCATAGCTCTGGTAGAGTGAGCTTTGATAGCTGTTGTAAGTTTCTTATTTGAAGAGGAATAAGCCTGAGTTATACAATCTCTAATCCATTTGGAGATAGTAGCTTTAGTGATGGTTTTACCCAATTTATTGTCTGAAAAGGACACAAACAACTGGTCTGATTTTCGAAATTGCTGAGTCCTGTCTAGATAGAAGCGCAATTGCCTGTGAACATCCAATTTATGGAGGGTGTACTCCACTTCGTTGGAGAATTTTGGAAAGAAAACTGGTAACTCTAGAGATTGTTGGAGACAGAGATTAGAGCAAACCTTTGGGACAAAAGATGGGTTAGGCCTAAGTGATACTCTATCCTTGTGAAAAATCAAGTACGGTGGTTTGATAGAAAGGGCTTGAAGCTCTGAAACTCTCCTTGCAGAGGTAATTGCAACTAAGAAGGCAGTTTTCCAAGACAGATATTTTAACTCACATGTAGCAGCCGGTTCGAAAGGGGAAGATGTTAAGGCACGAAGTACCAAATCAAGATCCCACGGAGGCGCAGGATGAAAAACTGGGGGTCTTAACAGCCCAGCACCTTTAATGAAAGTTTTGCATAATCTGCTGCTCATCAACGGTGGATCCATGGATTCGTGAAATTTAGAAATAGCTGCTAGTTGGACTTTAATGGTAGAGACTGAAGATCCTTGATTAAACAAGGATGTTAAAAATTTCAAAACCTCTGGAATCGGGGCAGTGATAGGGTCTAAGCCCCTGAGTTGAGCCCAGATAGCAAACCTCTTCCACTTACTGAGGTACAATTTCTTAGTGGTGGGTTTGTGGGCCGAAGATAAAATGTGAATAACGTCCGGGTCCAAGGTGTGATTCCTGACTAAAGTCGGAAGTGGAGGAGCCAAGCTGTCAATTTCAAAGTGTGAAGGGACTGGTGTTGTCATCCCGACTGATGAATCAGCAGATCCGGAGTTAGATCCAAAAACCAAGGATCGTCCACAGCATGTTTCTTCAGGTAGGAAACCATACCTGACGAGGCCAATTGAGCAATTAGTATCATTGTGGACCCCAATCGAGAAGCTTTTGGATGACTTTGGGAGAAGTGGAACCGGAGGAAAGGCATAAAGTAGTCCTGTTGGCCAAGGTTGGACTAGAGCATCCATAGCTGCCTCCTGACGTGGAGTCAAGGAGAAGAACCTTTTGCACTTTGCGTTTTGTGGTGTTGCAAATAGGTCGCAGCACGGGTTCCGATCTTCGGAAAAGCTGAGCTGCTATTGTCTCGTTCAGGGACCACTCGTGAGGAGAGAGAATCGTCGTGCTTAATCTGTCTGGCAATATATTGGATTTCCTGGAATGTGGGTCGCTACCAAGAAGCGGTTGGTATCTACAGCCCATTCCCATACCCTCATGGCCTCTCTGCAAAGGGGTAAGATCTGGTCCCTCCTTGTTTGTTTAGATACCAGACCACCGACATGTTGTCTGTGTGGATAGCGATAATGCCTTGAGGGAGAAACTTGTGGAGGCCTGTAGGGACAGAAGTACAGCCCTCATTTCCAATACATTGATATGGAGAAAGGTTTAGGTCTGGAAGCCAAGAACCCTGAACTAACCTGCCCAGACAATGCCCCCACCCCGTCTGGGAGGCATCCGTCGTCAGGGTGGCCACGGAGGGGATAACAAAGGTCTTCCCTGATTCAGATTGGACGGCTGAAGCCACCAGCGGAGGTCCCGTTTGCATTCTGTAATCATAATGGGGTGATTGAGGGGGAGATTCTGAAAGGACCATTGAGTCGATAACAGCCACCGAAGAATCCTCATATGCAAACTTGCCAGTGGAACTAGGAGAACCGTGGCAGACATCGAACCTAAAAGTTGCAGGACCATCCTGGCTGGGGCTTTGGATCTTGAAAGCAGGGCTTGAACTTGACCTTGTAAAGTCTGAATCCTTTCGGTAGGAAGAAAGACGCGCATCAATTTTGAGTCTATCTCTGCTCCTATGAACCTTATGCGCTGAGAGGGCAGCAAGACAGACTTTGACCAATTGAATGTAATTCCCAGGGTAGTACCCAGGGAGATGGTGGCTTTGAGGTTGTCCATTAGTAGATGCCTGGTGGTGGCAGTCAGGAGCCAGTCGTCCAGATAGGGAAACACTTGGAATCCAAGACTCCTCAGGTGAGCAGTCACTACTGCCAAACACTTGGTGAACACCCTGGGGCTGTGGTGAGACCAAAGGGCAGTGCACAAAATTGGAAATGACTGTCTCCCAGGCTGAAGCGCAGATACTTCCTGATGTATCGGTATGTGATAATAGGCGTCCTTGAGATCTATGGAGCACATCCAAACCTCCTTCTCCAACAATGGGAGAATGGATTGTAAAGTGACCATTCGAATTTGGATTCCATGACGGATTGGTTTAGTTTGCTGAGATCCAATATTGGTCTCCCCCTGTCTTTTGGCACTAAAAGAACCTTGAGTAATTTCAGATCCGATTTGGTCTGTGGGGACCGGTTGGATGACTCCTTTTCTAGCAGCTTTGAAGCATCTTTTGACTGGGTGGTGGGTCCGGGATTTTTTGGGGGTGGGGGTGAAGGAATGGTGTAACCTCACCCATCTGTCCTGAGTGATAGACTCCCAGGCTTTTAGGTGCTTGGCAACGGCACCCGACTGGCTCGAGCAGCACAGCGAAATCCCTCATGAAGTGTGGGAGGCTGAAGAGCCACGAAAGGACTCGCGGTCTCCAGAATTGCGGGGCCCTCTGCCGCCTCTGGGACGGCGTCTCCCAGAAAAATTTCCCGTCCTCTGCCTCTGGAAGGGAATCTTCCTGCTGTTGAGGAAAAACTTACGTGATTTGCGGAACCACATCTTCCCTCCTCCTTTAGCCTTGGGATGAGTGGAATAACGATAAAGTTTTTCCTTCTTGCTCACAGCGGGTAAGAGTGTCTTTAACCTTAGGTCCAAACAAAGAGGACCCATCAAAGGGAGCGTCGAAGGAAGACTTGAAGGCCTCCCCAGGCTTGTCTCCGTGTGCCTGCCGCTCTTCCGCCCGCCGCATATGAAATGAGCCTAATGGACGAGTTAGAAATCGAGGTAAGGATAGCCAACTGAGAGCTAACCGACTGGGCTAGCTGCTCAGGTAGGTTACCGAGAGGAATCTGACAGCTCCTTGACCAGATCCCTCTGTAGCCTGGTAAAATGTGCCAAATAATTCAGGGACCTTAGTGTAAAGGCCGCTGAAGTCGTCCATGCTCCTAGACTCCTTATTAGGAGGATGGACGTTGAAGCCTCTGCCACGTCCTGTTGTGTAGCAGATGCCACCACCATGGCATCTACAGCCATTGTCAAGAACTCCTTCTCGGGTGGGGCAGACAAAAATTTGTTAGGCGAGAAGGCACTGGTTCCACAGTATCTGGATGTTCCCATGCCCTCCGACAAACCAAATCCAGGAGCTCGTCGAGGGCGGAGACACCCAGGAGGCGGAGGGCTGAGCCCCAAAGGCCTTGAAGCACTGACTCATCAGCAGAGGGGGTTTGGATATCCAGCCGCCTCGTTGTTTGAGGATCTCTAGAATGTCTGCGAATGAGACATCATCCGAGGGCGACTTGGGACCCCTCCGCATCATCAAGATCAGTGTCCGATGTAAGAGACTGGAGTCAACGTGCTTCCTCTTGCACGATCTCTTCCTTGGGGCTCCTCTGAAGACAACTCCGAAGAACCCTCAGGAGGAGGGAACCCCAGTGGGGTAACCTCAGGCCCAGGGCTCCGCTGCCTAGGACAGGAACTGCCAAAGACCCAGTCTCCATGCCCAGGGAAGGTGCGGTAAAGCCGGAGAGATGGCGAAAAGACTTGGCCAAGGCACTCCTCATAGCTCTGGCGGACCCCAGAATCCTGGGAGTGTCCGGTCCCAGCCATGATAGCAGACGGAAGTCCGAGGCTCGGAACCGACAACATAGGTCCCAAGCGTCACCCCGGGTCCAGCCGAAGAAGTCCGTGCCAAACTCGGACCCGAAGGCCGGGTTGGACCCTAGGATCTCCACCGGCTCCAACAGCACCTTCTCCGGCGGGCAGGGCGGTCGGAGGAGGAATGACATGGGCATGGGCTATCGGCTCCGAAGCCAACTGGGTCGGAGCGAAACAAAAAGACTGGGGACTGGAACAGTCTTTGGAGCACCCTGTCTATGTCCGAATCTGACATTCTCGATGACCTAGAGGATACTGAGCGGGTTCGAGATGGCCTCTCCAACGGCCCCAAGGGGCTAGGGGACCGGTGACGAATACCCAAACTAGTTTCCATCGGTGCCGAGGAGGACTTAGGCCGAGGAGGAAGTGTCTGGCCGGACAACCTTCATCGGCTCCGAGACCAGTGGAGCCAATGAAGGTGACCCGCCTCGATGCCCCAGCCATCGGCTCCGAAGCCAGAGGAGTCGAGACTGGTGGCATCGAGGCAGAGTCCTTGGAGCGAAGGAGAAGCTGCCTATGTCTTTTGGCGGTCGGATCCCGGACTGGTCGGAGCCGACGCTTGGGAGCGGCTATCTTTAGCAGGAGAAGGAGAGGATGCTAAAGCTTCTTCAAAAGAGGGTTTTATAAGGCCTTTTAATATAAGCTTATTTTTCCTCTCTTGGAGGACCCTCGAGGAAAAAGCGTGACACACGCTGCAGGACTCCTGCAAATGTTTGGCGCCCAAACAATTTACACACAGAGAGTGGTCATCCGTGATAGACATCTTAAAGCTACATTTAGTGCACTTTGAAGCCCGAAGGCCTAGGTGCTTGAGACATTATAAGTAAAAATAAGTACTCTCTCACAGACAAACTTATTCTTAGTCAAGATTAACTTGCCGTTCACAACAAAACCAAATTGAACAACAGTAAACAACCGTATAAGGAAATAAGAAATAAAGAAACCCTAAGGTTGTTTTTAAAGGGAATTAACCAGTAGGAAGGCCCTATAGACCAAGGGAGCCTGTAACCAGAACAAGTATCAATCACACACAAATTTTCCACAGAAAAATTGTCAAACACACATACAGCAACAGAGTAGCCGTTAAAACAGCTTTTTGTTTAGAAATTAGCAAAATTCTGACAGAAAGTTAGTGAAAAAAAACACTACTTAGCTCAGCCAGCTCGAGACCGAGATCTGGGGAACTGGTAGTGGTGCATCCTGGGATATAGTAAGCTCAGCCAATTAGAGACTTGGATCGGCTCCGAACCCATCAGTCAGAATGTAGGCGAGATAGGATCACATAACATCCTGGCACTAAAAGGGAATCAAATCAGGTCCTGTGAATTCACATACTCGTAAGTACTAGGCTAGCTGTCCTTGCAGGCCATTTTAAGTCTAGCCAATCTCTCCAAAGGTGAGAATCTGTGTCTACAAGGTATAAATACTCTAACCATTATGCCAACCCCCAACAGCTCTTCACAACTCTCAAGGGCCCTCTTACATTCTATTAAATTAAAATTCAATAGTTTCATGTGTATAGACACTTCAAAAATTGGGGGAGCCTATATAGCCCCTTTCAGCAGCCAAGTACAGGCCTGTCATCCCAAAAGCTCAACTGAAGATGACTGGTCCTATCAGCATAGCTCTTCTGGCAAAGGACATATAAATTCCAGGACAAGGTCAATAGTGACAATGTCTAGAACCCAGCAGCTCTCTGTGATGTTACTATGAGCCACTCCAAGTGCCAAGAACTACCCCCTTCCCCCACCTGTCAGCCCCACACCACAGCTATCCTCTTGGAAAACTTGGCTAGCACAGACTGACAGGACTGTGCGACACTTCAGAGCCTTCATTTAGAGAAAGATGCTTTCTCTTCTTTTGAGACTGACTAAGCTAAGAGGAAGAGGAGGTAGGAAGAGTGTCAACGGTCTGCAACAGTGCTGACAACCTGTCTCCTCTTCAGCAAATCACAGACCATGTACTAAGAGGCCTGCCTGAGGAGCATTTCCCCTTTAAACTGAATATATTGAATATTGTTCCAGACTTCCTCTTTAAGCAAGATCAACCTCAAACATGCTATCCTTCACAAGCACATGCCTAAGCCTCAGGTCCTAAGGTATCTGCACAGTTAATGTTAAGAAAGGGCTATGTGGCAGGTCATCCCAGAAGCCAGTGACAGGGTCTCAAGGGCTTCCTTGACAACAGATGTAGGAAGGTCTCCAGGCCTCTCTGCCTTTTCCACCAGGTGGGAATGAAAGGTAGACAGGTGTAAGACTTGAGGGCCCTAAGCGCCAAAATAGCACAGAAGTATACTCTCTTACAACACCCGCCAAAAGTTTTGGACTCCTATTAGAGGAGTCAAGGTGGTAAAGTGTTGCAGTTTCTGTGACCTGTGCTGACTCACCGAGATGAAACAGTTGTCTCAGGGTAGACTCCACAGATTAGAAGGATAAATCCCAGACTACATCACAGGAACTCTTATTTGACTAGCAGCTTGGACCCATTCTGGAGGAGGGAAGCAGCTCTGCCTCATTACATGGGTGGCATCTAGAAGAGTCTTGGCTAGCATTCAGTACCCTGTGCTGTTCCTTGATCAGGTGCCCCATCAACTTTTTAAGTTGAGGAGAAAAAAATTTATTTTTAAACTACAGCAAACTATTTCTGCAGTTTATACAACACACAGTGCTGTAAACAGCTTCAGTCCCAACCGCAAATCTAATATTTGGATTCATTCTTCAGTGCCAATAATTAACTAAATATTGATCTGCATCTGCCAGTTGTGCTGCATAAAATGCTTTACCCCACCCTAGCTACACCTCTGAAGCTTAGCAGAAACAGTAGGTGCTCATACCAGTGGAGTTTCGAGCTAGTGAAGCTCGACCTACCATAACGTACTTGTGCCAAGTAGCAAATGATAAATTTACATGCAGAGGCACACTTTCCATCAGGAAGTAGCAAATGCGGTATTAGACAATCCGGGGGGGGGGTTGCTCACACAAGGGAATGGAAGACCACCCCCCAAGATCAGTAAGCTGGCCTACCCGCCTACTGTCTGATGCTCACCAGGAAATGCAGGGCTGATAGGGATTCCTGGGCAGGCTTTAGTGTGACATAGGGCTCACACCTAGCCTGCATATACTTGACTTCTGCTCCACTGGTCCAACTGAGCATAGGTAGAGGAAAGTACAGTTGTGTACACTTCATAAATGTAGATGTTCGAGTGTATTCACTGTTGCAGTCATTACATTTGGGTAATCTGCTGGCAGGTTGCCCTCAGTCGGCCTGAATAACAAAGTCTTGGGTCCTGCATCGGTTGCTGTCTCCTCTTCCATGACGTCAGGGGTATAAAACATGCAGCCAACGCCATTTTATTCAGTTTTTCTTGCCCCAGATGGGGAGCAAAAAAAAAAAAATATATATATATATATATATATATATATATATATTTCTAAATAAACAGAACTATATGTAAATGCACTTTTAGCAACATAAACTTTATCTTCATCTAAAAGCAAATATACCACAAAGGCTTTAGAATATAGTGAAGGAAAGAGAAGTTATAGAAAAGGGGGACGGCGGGTGGGTAACCCGGACTGCAACAGTGAATACACTCAAACATCTACATTTATGGTAAGTGTACACAACCGTACTATGTTCTTCGTGTTTCACTGTTGCAGTCATTACATTTGGGTAGAATCCCAAAGCTATGGATGGGAGGATGGAACTAAATAGCATTAGGAGTGGCTACAAGGCCCTGCAGAACTGCAGTGGCAAAGCCTGTCCTGGATTTGGAGAAGAGAGGCAAATGATAATGCTTTGTGAAGGTGTGGACAGAGCTCCAAGTAGCAGCTTCTAGAATGTCTTTGGTTGGAACTCCTCTGAGAAAAGCTGCTGAGGTAGAGGCAGCCCTAGTGGAATGTGACCTGATCCCCTTGGGCACAGGTTTACCATGGTGCAAGTAGCAGAAACAAATGCAGTGGCTTATCCACTTAGAAATAGTCTGCTTTGATATAGCCCTCCCCTCTGATAATGCAGTAAATGCCACCAGTAGTTGCTCAGACTTTCTTAGAAATATGGTCCTGTTTAAGTAGAATCTTAGTTGTCTGTGAATGCAGAATCCGCTCCCCCTTGTTCTGTGGATTTGAGTAAAATGTTGGCAAGTGAATTCTTTGGTTAAGAGCCACACTGGATACCACCTTAGGTATAAAAGAAGGATTGGTCCTGAGGGACACCCTGTCCGGGTAAAATGTAATGAAAGGCTCCACAGCCATGAGAGCCTGTAGTTCTGAAACCCTTCTTGCTGAAGTGATTGCCAAGAGGAAAGCTGTTTTCCAAGATAAAAATTTTATAACCGCAGTAGCTGCTGGTTCAAAAGGAGGCAGGGTGAGTTTTTCCAACAAAAAATTGAGGTCCCATGCAGGAGTTGGTGATCTGGGAGGCCTTAAATTTATGGCCCCCTCTAAGATACTGTTTGAGCAGAGGATGAGAAAAGAGGGGAGGCTCCGTGTTGTAATGAGCCGAGATGGCAGAGGCATGGATTTTTATTGAAGGAAAAGATAGGCCCTTGTCAAGCATCTCAGTCAAATATTGTAAAATCTGAGGGATATTGGGCTTTGCTGTGCCCGTTCCTTGTGCTTGGCTCCAAGCACTGAATCTCTTCCATTTATCAGCATAAGATTTTCTAGTACTAGGCCTTCTGGCTTCCAAAATGACATCCATCACAGATTTACTGAGAGGTGTTGTTTGAATAATTAAATGATCAGCCATGCTGCAAGGCTCAGAGTTTGGAGCTGAGTGTGCAGAATTTGATTGTTCTGCTGAGACAGCAGATGAGGTATTTGAGACAAGTACCAAGGAGGGAGTTGAGACATATTTCTTAGAATTGGACACCAGTGCTGGCGAGGCCAGTCTGAAGCAACTAGGATCATTTTTGTTTTCTCCTGTCTGACCTTTAGTAAGACCTTGGAGAGAAGAGGCAGAGGGGGAAAGGCATAGACTGATAGGTTTTTCCAACTGAAGGATAGGGCATCCACTTTCCATGCTTGTGTCTGTGATAAGTCCTTGTGCAGAATTTGTCCAGTTGATAATTTTGGGGAGAGGCAAATAGATCTATGTCTGGGCTCCCCCATTTCCGTGTTAACATGCTGAAGATTTGTGGATCCAGTTCCAACCCGTGTGGATCCATAAGATTTCTGCTTAGGTCATCTGCCAGAGTATTTTGTTTTTCTGGCAGGAATTGAGCTTGAAGATGTATTTGCTAAGTCAAAGCTGTGTTCCACAATGTCATGGCTAGTCTGCAAAGGGGGTAGGAATGTGTACCCCCCTGCTTGTTTATGTACCACATAACCATGGTGTTGTCTGTCTTTATTAGTAGTTGTCCTGGATGAAGTAAATCCTTGAAGGCTGTCAGAGCATTCTGAACAGCTAGCATCTCTTTCTGGTTGATATGCAGATGCATTTGTTTTGGGCTCCATTTGCCCTGAATGCATCTCCCCCCAGGTGGGCCCCCCAAGCATAGTCTGATGTGTCTGTAGTTAGGGTTTTGGTGGCAGAGGGTAGAGTGAACGACAGTCCCTTGTTTTGGTGACATGTCTCTGCCCACCAAAGAAACTCCTGTTGAAGGCAGGGAATGAGAGGAATCATTGTTTCCAGACTGTGACAATGTTGACGCCATAAACTTTTTAGGCACCACTGAAGTTTCCTCATATGCAGTCTCGCATATGGAATTAGTAGAATGCAGGATGCCATGAACCCCAATGCCTGCAGAATTTGTCTTGCAGATAACTGGGTTTTTGTTGCCATTTGTTTGAAGTATGCTGTCATTGCCTTTGTTTGTCTGGCATAAGGTAAGCCATCTGGGCAGTTGCATTCAAGCTTGCACTCAGGAATGTAATTATTTGAGAGGGTACCAGTTGGGATTTCTTTTCATTTATTGTGTACCCTAGGCATGTTAGAAGCCTTTTTACAAACGCCAGATGTTGAAGAAGTGTGTCCTTGTTTTCTGCCTGAATTAGACAATCGTCCAGGTACGGATATATTTGAATATTTCTTTACCTGCAAAATGCAATTACTGGAGCCAGGCACTTTGTAAAGACCCTGGACACAGTAGGTAAGCCAAAGGGCAGTGCAAAGAACTGGTAATGCAAGAAGCCTGCTTTGAAGCGGAGGTATCTTCTGTAGGATTCCCTGATTAGGATATGCAGGTGAGCCTCTTTTAAATCTAGAGTTGCCAGCCAGGCATCTTTGCCTAGCATAGGAAGAAACCGGTGAAGAGTCAGCATCTTGAATTTTGGGATGTCCAGAAAGGTGTTTAGGGTAGATAAGTCCAGAATTGGACACCAAGATTTGTCTTTTCTGGGTACCAGGAAAAGTCTTGAATAGAAACCTTGTCCCTTTTCCTCTTCTGGTACTAGCTGAATAGCCCACCATACTCATGAGGGAAAGTACTTGTTTCTGGGCCTCTGCCCACTGATTTGGGGGCAGGTCCGGCCATCCGTTTGGAATTGGCAACATGTAGAAATGAAATGTGTATCCCTGGGATACTACATTTAAAATCCATTTGTCCTGGGTTATAAGTTGCCAGTTTTTTGCATGAAGAGCCAGTTTTCCCCCAAAGGGGCGGCTAAAAGGTAAGTGCTTGGTAAGTGTAAAGGGAAGTCATTGAGACTGCTTACCATAGGGAGGTGTCTTGTTTCCAGATTTGGAAGAGGAGGCGCCCCATTGTTTTGTTCTGAAAGTCCCTTGGGACTGAAACCTGGTGCCTTTGGAATGTCTGGGTTTGACTTGAGTGGCTCTTGAAGGAACTGGAAAGGACCAGTTCTTAGTAGGTCAGTATCTACTAAATCTTGGAGGTTGTACTTGTAAGAAATCTTTCACAGTTTGCATAGATTGAGCTTTATCTTCCATCTTTTTTAGAACTTCTTCAGCCTTATTACCAAAGAAACGGTCCTGTTGTAAAGGACCATCTAACAATTTTGCTTTAACATGATCAGGCAGATTTTGCTCTTTGAGCCAAGCATGCCTTCTTATCAAAGATCCAGTTACAGCAGACCTGCAAGAGGCCTCTAAAAAATCAAAACCACATTGCAAAGTATGTTTCCCAACTTGTTCAGCTGAATGCAAAAATCCTGTAAATCTTTATTTTCCACACAGTCAGAAATCAACATAATTTTCTGTTTAAGCAGTCCCAAGATATGCTGCTGATATTTTAACATATGAAATTGACAGTTTAAAACTCTGATTGCCAGGGTTGCAGAAGTGTAAACCTTCTTACCCCATATATCCAGCACCCTGGAATCTCTATCAGAAGGGGTAGGATTTTTAGCAGTAGAAGCCTTAATGCCCTTGGGACCCTGAGAAATGGTTTCAGAATCTGCAACAGGATTTTTGAAAAGGAATTTGTGGGAGTCAGGAACCCTGTAGTATCTGTCTGGCTTACAAGGAGCCGGAGGCAGAGAATCAGGAGCCATACTAGATTCTGAAAAAACTTCAACAATGTCTAGAACAGGAGGTATAGCCAAAGGCCTATGCTAAGGAAGAAGAAGAAAATCCCCAAGTCTCTTTTTAGATTCAGAAAAATCCTGACTTTCCCAGTGGAAATGCTCCCTTAAGGTATGTAAAGTTTCCCCAAAAGAAAAATCCTCAGGGGGAAAAGCAGAAGGCATGGAATCTTCTGCATCAGAGCCCTCATAAGTAGGTATAGACAATTCCTGTTCAATAGAAAAGTCAGAAGAAATAGAATCCTGTTCAGAAGATTCATAATCAATATCTTGCCTAGGCCTCTAAGAAGGGGGGGGGGGGGGTTGGCTACCCCTGATCAGAGTAATTAAATCTTTAGCCATTTTGATCATTTGTTTTTTAGGCATAGGGGCCTGCACATGTGGCCCAGGCGTCGGTTTTTTAGGCATAGGTCGAGATTTTAGCCTTAGTTTTGAAGATTGCGTCGGTCTAATATATAAATCTGTAGGCCTGAAAACACCCTCAGAAGCCGGTGTCTGCACAGCGGCTCCGGACCCATCCAAGGTAGAGACATCCGCGGGTTCCATAATTGAAGCATCTCACAGCATACCGGACTCCAAATGGGTCTCAGTATAGGCCTGCGAATCAGAAGTAGTGGGTATCAGGGGCTGCGAAAGCACCTGAGTACCGGCGACTGGCTTAGGAGAAGCGTCATCGGCAGTTTTGGAAATAAACGGCCTCTGTCTTTTTCTTTGCGTTTTTTTTAGGTATTCCGGTAGTCGGATTGCTAACCGACGACATTTCTGGATAATTAAAGCGTGAGCCAAAATATTTAGAAGCAAAAATGTACCGACGTTTGACAATGCATTGATTAAATAAAGCACAGAACCGACAGCAAGGTACGTTGTGGTCAGGGCCTAGGCAAGGAATACAGTACAAATGAAAATTCTTATGAAGTATTTGCTTCTCACAAGTAATGCAATTATTAACTTTTACTGACATCGGTAAGGATCAAGAAAAAGTTTCCCCAATGGGGTACTTAGCTTTTTAGTTGAATACTTCAGATCTGAAACTCGAAAATTTCAGGAGTAGGCCGACTGGCACTTGCAAACTGCTTCTGCTTTGGCCACCGCGCGGCAAGAAAGACTGATGTAACGGCGTCGGCTGCATGTTTTATACCCCTGACATCATGGAAGAAGGAACAGCAACCAATGCAGGACCCAAGACTTCGTTAATCAGGCCAACTGAGGGCAACCTGCCAGCAGATTACCCAAATGTAATGACTGCAACAGTGAAACACGAAGAACATCTGGACACCATGGAGCCTATCCCTAAGCACCCGGACAAAGTACTTAGCCCTCCCTCAGACAGGGATTACTGGAACAAGGGATCCCCCGTGGATGCTATGGTTGTGACAGCCGCAACTAAGAAAGAGCTCGCGCAGGAGAGCTCTACAGTTCATCCTCCTGACAGAGTGTCAAGGGCAATGGAGTATTTTTGGGAAGTGGTTGTATGCCCCAGTGACCTTGGGCAAGAGATCACCCAAGTGAGAGATTCCTGATACTATGAAAAAGACTCTGCAAGGATAAGCAAGTCACCTAAACATGCAAAAATCTTAATAGTTAATGCCCTGTAGCTTGCAATGAGGCACTGTTTGGTGCAGTGGATAGTCCAAAGGGTATAGAACAGAACTAATAATGTGATCCAAACAAACAAAACCTTAAACACCTGAGGACTGGGAGAATAGGGATGCGATGATAAACATCTTTAAATTTAAAGTTACCAGGAAACTTAAATGTGGAAGAACAGGTAACAGGTTGTGGAGTGACAACATTTTAAACTGGACACTACCACAAACAGGTTTAGGGAAGAAAGCTCCAGAAAGTACAGATTTGTACCTACCATAAATGTAGATGTCCGATAGATATGCAACTGCAGTCATAACATATGGGTTGTCCTGCCTCAGGCAGCCCTCGGTCGGCTGGATTCCAAAGTCTGGGTCTGGCGTCGGCCGGTGTCGCCTCCTCTCCGACGTCAGAACGGCTGGAGTATAAAGACATCGGCCGACGCCATCTTCTTCAGTGTTTCTTGCCCCAGATGCCAGGTGCCCTCCAAGGAAGGCTAAATTTGGTGAATGGATAGACAATTCCAGACATGCACAATAGTAATAAACAGATACACCATAAAAGATACCCCCAGCTAATAGGAAAAGGGGTAGTGGACCCAAAAAGAAAATTGCAGAGGGGTAGGAGGGAGGGAAAATCCGACTGCAGTTGCATATCTATCGGACATCTACATTTATGGTAGGTACAAAACTGTACCATGTCCTTCAAGAATGCAACTGCAGTCATAACATATGGGTTGAATACCATAGCCAAGCTGGGGGTGGTTGGAACTAATAAAGGGATGGTGTAGCTAAAAATGCCCTGCAGGACCGCCGAAGCAAAGCCTGCTCGGGATCTGGAGTATAAAGGCAGATTGTAGTGCTTAGTAAATGTATGCACGGAGCTCCATGTAGCAGCCTCTAGAATGTCCTTTGTAGCCACTCCTCTTAGGAAAGCTGTGGAAGTGGCTACAGCTCTGGTGGAGTGTGGCCTAATATTGGCTGGCACACCTTTTCCATGAAAGGAATAGCAGAATCTGATGCAGTGTCCAATCCATTTTGAAATTGTTTGTTTGGAGATTGCTTTTCCTTGTACTCCAGCAGCATAGGCTATGAACAGCTGGTCAGATTTTCTGGTGGTCTTTGTTCTGTCCTAGTAGTAGCGTAGTTGTCTGTGTATGTCCAAAGTATGCAGCAGCTTTTCCCCCTTGTTTTGAGGATTGGGGAAGAATGTAGGCAGGTGAATGGCTTGATTTAGAGACACCCTGGAAATTACTTTTGGCATGAAAGAAGGATTGGTCCTTAGAGAGACTCTGTCCTGATGAAAAATGAGAAAGGGAGGTACTGCCATGAGTGCCTGTATCTCCGAGACCCTTCTTGCTGATGTTACTGCCAATAGAAAAAACGTTTTCCAGGAGAGAAATTGCATTTCTGAAGATGCTGCTGGTTCAAAGGGAGGAAGAGTTAATTTTTCCAAGACGAAATTGAGGTCCCATGCAGGTACTGGTGGCTTTCTGGGAGGTTTGATATTCTTTATCCCTCTTAGGAACTGTCTTAGCAAGGGATGTGAGAACACAGGTGGATCACAATTGTATTTTGCTGAGATTGCTGAAGCGTGAATCTTTATGGAAGAATATGAGAGACCAGTATGAAGCAATTCTGCCAGGTATTCTAATATCTGAGGTATGCTCAATACTGTTGTATCCTGACCCTTGTTGGCATTCCAGATGGTGAATCTCTTCCACTTGGCTGAATAGGTCTTTCTGGTGGAAGGTCTGCGTGCTTCCAGTAAAATTTCTTGAACTTCTTTGGAAAGAGATATATCAGAAGTTATGGTAACCTCCAGGCTGTCAGATGCAATGTTTGCAGGTTTTGATGAACAGTCCTGTAATTGTGCTGGGTTAGGAGCAGAGGAGCAGAGGCCATAGAGGCAGAGGCCACGGTTTGGTCCGAGTTATGCTCAACAGCAATGGGTACCAGTGCTGCCTTGGCCAGTCTGAAGCTATCAAAATGCCTGTTGGTTGTTCTGCTTTGATCTTCAGTAACACCTTGGTCAGCAGTGGTAGAGGAGGGAATGCATAAATTGTTAGGGAATTCCAGCTGAAGGAGAGAGCATCCGCTTTCCAGGCTAGAGGATGGTGAGTTCTTGTACAAAACTTTTCCAGGTGATGGTTCAGGTGAGAAGCAAAGAGATCTATGTCCGGTCTTCCCCATGCCCTTGTTATTTGAGAGAAAATGTGAGGATGCAGCATCCATTCGTGTGGATCCCAGAAATTTCTGCTCAGCTTGTCCGCCAGAACATTGTCCTTGCTTGGCACAAACTGGGATTGCAAGTGGATCTTCAGACTCAGGGACTTTTCCCAAAGAATCATTGTTAATCTGCAGAGAGGATAAGAATGAGTGCCTCCCTGCTTGTTTATGTACCACATAACAGTGGTGTTGTCTGTCCTTATTAGCAAATGTCCTTGTTGAAGTGATTTTTCGAAAGTCTCGATTGCACGTATCACTGCCAACATCTCTTTTTGATTTATGTGCAGATGCCTTTCCCTTGGGTTCCATTGCCCTTGAATGCATCTGCCGTCCATGTGCGCCCCCCATCCATGACCCGAGGCGTCTGTTGTAATGGTTTGACCTGCTTGAGGTTTGTTGAAAGACATGCCTTGGTTTAACTGGCTTCCTTGAGCCCACCACAAGAATTCCCTTTGCAGACATGGGATAAGTGGGATTACGTCCTCTAGGCTTTGGCTGTGCTGGGACCATAAACTTTTTAAATACCATTGCAGCTTTCTCATATGAAGTCTTGCCAAAGGTATCAGAAGAATGCAAGATGCCATGAACCCCAGGGCCTGCAGGATTTTCCTTGCAGTCAGCTGGGAGAGCTTTGCTAGGCCTTTGAAGTACTCTGGTAACTGCTCTTGTTTTTCTTCTGTGAGAAAGGCCATTTGTGTTCTTGTGTCCAGTTTGGCTCCCAGGAAAATAATCTGTTGGGATGGCAGTAGTCTTGATTTTTGAATGTTGACTGTGTATCCCAAGGCCTGTAGTAAATGAATGACACAGTCCAAGTTTGCTGTCAAGGTTTGTTTGTTGTCTGCTTGTATGAGGCAGTCGTCCAGGTAGGGGTATATTTGAATCCCCTGGAGTCTGCAGTGTGCCACTACTGATGCCAGGCATTTCGTGAACACTCTGGGCGCAGTAGATAAGCCAAACGGCAATGCTGAGAATTGATAATGCTCTGTCCCTGCAAGAAATCGGAGGTATCTTCTGCAACTGTGTCTGATTGGGACATGCAGGTATGCCTCCTTGAGGTCCAGAGTGACCAGCCAAGACCCCTTGCCCAGCATGGGAAGGAGTTGCTGTAACGTCAGCATTTTGAACTTTGGCACAATGAGAAAAGTATTTAGAGTAGACAAGTCCAGTATAGTCCTCCATTGGTTTTCTTTTCTTGGAACAAGGAACAGTCTTGAATAAAATCCCTGGCCTTGTTCCTGAGGAGGAACCTTTTCTATTGCATTTATTGTTAGCAGCTTTGAAACTTGAATGAGTGCCTCTGCCCTTTGATGATGTGGCAGGTTTGGCATGCCTTGTTTTATTGGTAAAGTATGGAAGTGGAATCTGTAACCTTTGTCTATTAAATCCAGAATCCAGTTGTCCTTGGTTAAGATATGCCAGTTCTTTGAGAATAAGGATAATTTTCCGCCTAAAGGTGCTTCTCTTTGAGCTTTGGTAGGCGACATGAAAGTCAAGTCATTGTGATTGTCCTTGTGGTGCAGCTGGACTGCCTGAGCCACTTCTTTGATTTGGTGGTTGCCATTGGCGGCCCCTGTAGGAGCCTCGGTTTTGCCCTCTACCTCGAGCACGCCTGTTTTTTCCCCTTTGAAACTTGTCAGTGTCTGGAAAGGACCAATTCTTTGTAGGCCAATTCCTGCTGAATCTGGGTGGCTGAACCTGGAGGAAATCTTTGACTGTCTGAACTGATTTAGCCTTTTCCTCAATGGACTTCAACACATCTTGTGCATTAGCACCGAAAAGCTTCTGTTTTTCCAGAGGTGCATCAAGTAACTTTACTTTAACATGGTCTGGCAGTGGCTGTTCTTTTAACCAAGCATGTCTACGTATAACAGCCCCTGTCATAGCTGCCCTACATGAAGCCTCCAATGCATCATAACCACACTGTAGAAAATGATTGCTAACCTGCTGAGAGTTATGGACCAGATCCTGCAATGCCTTTCTATCAATAGACTCAGGAGAGGCTAGCTTTTTCTGTAAATCATCCAGTAAATAATCCTGGTACTGAAACATATGAAAGAGGCAGTTACGAGATCTGATGGCAAGGGTGGTAGAGGTATAAACTTTTTTACCCCATCTCTCCAGGGACCTTGCTTCCCTATCCGCTGGCAGTGGATTCTTAGCTGAGGAAGTAGCCACTCCTTTGGGGCCCTGTGAAATAGTTTCAAGATCCACAGAGTGGGCCTTAAAGAGATGCTTGTGAGTGTCAGGGACCCTGTAATATCTGTCTGGCTTGACAGGAGCAGGAAGGAGAGAATCAGGGTTAGCACTGGAGTCGGAGAAAACATCATCCAAGACATCCATAACTGGAGGGATAGCTAAAGGTCTGTGCTGGGGTAACTTAAGGAAGGTACGTAGCCTTTTCCTAGAATCAGAAAATTCCTGACCCTGCCACTTAAAATGCTCCCTCATAGAGTGGAGGACTTCACCGAAAGAAAAATCCTCAGGAGGAGAGGCAGAGGGAATTGACTCCTCAGCATCAGAGTCCTCATAGGCCTGGAAGGATTCTTCTTGAGTATCTGAATGCTCAGAATCCCCAGAGGCTTCATCTGAAGAGAGGTTGTCAGCCTGCTCTGTTCTAGGCCTTTTCTCTGCAGGCGGCTGAGAACCTCTGTCTGGGTGAGGCTGAGACCCCCTGATAAGAGAAATAAGGTCTGCAGCAAGAGACATGATCTGTTTATCAGAAGGGGCCTGGGTAGTAGGTTTAGGATGGGCCTTGGCCTGGCTGGCGGCCTTAGCACGTGCAAAGGCCTTGATGGACATGGATACAGGAGGCCTAGCTGCCCCACGTGCAGGAGTAACCTTGTCCATGGGAATGGTGTCGGGTAGGTCCAGAACTTCGGTTTCTGGAGGAAAATCAGTAACCGGCACCGGTGTAGTCTCCGGGACCGAAGTACGTGTTACCACTGTGTCGTCGGCCTGGAGCGGTTGAATTACCACTTCCGAATGGACCGAAGCACTCGCGGAGGGCTTAGGAGAAATATCGGTAGAGGACGCGGGTCGCAGAAGTCGGTCCCGGTCCTTATGTTTTTTAGAAATTTGTGTTGCCGGTTGTTCCGATGGCATGATATAAGCGAAGGATTCGCCGAAAAAGTCTTCGGGAAATTCTGCCCGGCGCCTGAGAGTGCGCTTATTAAAGCAAGCACAGGCAGCACAGGCCGAGACGTCGTGGTCTGGGCCCAGGCAAGGGAGGCAGTAAGAATGGAAGTCCTTAAGAGGTATTTGTTTACCACAAGGCAAACAATTATTAACTTTCTCAATTTGTTCTGACATCGGCTGAGGCAATCTGACATCGGCTTAGCTTTTAGATGACTTCTGTAACTGAAAACACAGGAGCTGACCGACCGGCACTTGCGAACTGCTTCTGCTTCGGGCACCGCGCGGCAAGAAAGACTGAAGAAGATGGTGTCGGCCGATGCCTTTATACTCCAGCCGTTCTGATGTCGGAGAGGAGGCGACACCGGCCGACGCCGGACCCAGACTTTGGAATCCGGCCGACCGAGGGCTGCCTGAGGCAGGACAACCCATATGTTATGACTGCAGTTGCATTCTTGAAGGACATCTGGTCTGCAAGGATCTCCTTTACTTGGCATTAAAAACCTACTCGAATAAAAACCTTTCCCAACCTGGGAAGGAGAGACTGATTCTATCAGTTCCCAAGACAACATGTGTTAAAGAATAGGGGGAATAAAGTCTGGTCTGGTGGTTGAGGAATTCCTCTCCCACTGTCATCTGTAACCTTATGATCTTCAAACCCATTTGTCTGAAACTCTGTTGCCAAAGGGGGAAAAAAAAGGAGATTCAGACTTTCTGGAAGGGAAAAGGGATGAAAGGGTGGAAGGGGGAAAAATGTCCCTTAGAATGAATAGTTCTGACCTGTTAGACTGTCTTTTTTTGGACCCCACCACCATTTCTTCTTAAATATCAGTTTACCTGCTTTTTGGTGAGTTTTTTTTTTTGCTGAAACTAGATGAAGGGTTAGAGAGTCCCTTAGAAAATTTGGAGAAGGGAGGCTGAAAAATCCTGGAAATTCCTTCTATTACCATACTCCTTTCATCACACGTTTTGATGCTCTCTACAGCAGAGGAACCAAAAACTAAATCTCCATCCAAAGGAAAATTTATAATCTCCTTTTTCACATTATCAGGGAGGTTCTGAGAATGTAGTTAGACAAACCTCCTCAAAACAGTACCAGTGACTATAGCCATGAAAGTAGTATCAATTAAGTCATAATAAACACACTGTAAACAATGAGTTGTGACCTGTGAAATGGAAGTTTAAATAATTTAAAGCATATTTTCCTCACAAGAAGAAACTGCAGACAAACATTCCTCATACTTTCACAATTAGTCAGAAAAAAAATTAACATACAAGCCTTACAAGTCAAAATTCTGAAAAATCAAAGCTTCAGAAGCATACACATTTCCCCATACTTGGCAATCATTTTCCCATTCTTGTCAGAAAGGGAAGGACTGGAAATAACCAAATATTTAGCAGCAGCAGCAGCAGGATCAACAAAAACTATAGCTGCTAGATCAGGTTAAGGATGAGTGTCTAAAAACTTCAAGAAGAAATTTTATACATTTTATCTGCCTTTTTAGGGTTGTTGCCTCACAGTAAGACGCTGTCCGGTTCGATTCTCAGCTACAGCGTCTTCTGCGTGGAGATATGCGTGAATGGGCGTACCTTCGTTGAAGGTTGTGTGTCAGGGCTGTTAACTCGACACGTAAAAATCAACTACCAATCATTAGCGGACCGGAGTTCCGCTGTGGCGACCCCTAACCGGGAAAAGCTGAAAGACACAAACATCTGCCTTTTTAGGGGCAGCAGGCTAACTACAAGGAAAATTGCAGGCACAAACATCTCCCAGAGCTGACACAACTGGAGTAATAGGTGCAGGTTCTGGAAATTGCTTTTGTGACAGCTCAGTAGTTTTTGAGGATCTGCAAAACTTTAGTGCTTTCCTACTGAAAACACTGGCAGAGTCTGGAAACAGTCTCAGAGAAAAATACCCCGCCCACAAGAACAATTATAAATTCGAGCTCTCTTCTGAGTCTGAATCAAAAAAGTGAGGAGAAAAACCTGCTGTCCCCCCTTCATATTCCTGTTCAGATTCAGAATCTTGAAATGTCTTCAGGAAACTAAGCATCTCTCTCTCTTTTAAAAGAAACCGCCATAAAAGAAGGATCAATAACCTGAATGAAACCCTGTGGCAGACCCAGTAGAATACTCCTGTATAAGAAAATTTGAGGAGTAGTAGATGCATACTTAGTTTTCTGTTTCTTTTTGAGAGGAAAAATGGGTCAAACAGTGTTAGCAATGGCAGCTTCCCCATGGATATGCATGACATTCTGACCAAACAGGGAATTCTTCCGTCTCTCACTGCGGACAAGAGCGAGTCCAACAGTCACAGAGGACATGAACAACCCATGGTCCACAGTGGCTGTAAGTGCTACACCACAGGGATCCTTGGTAAAAGGTGAGTGATACTAGGAACAATTCTTGGCCTCAGCAGTCACTCACCTGTGGCTGAAGCAAATTGCTAGTCTGCTGTGGTGGTAAAAACTGTTTGCTTAACCTTTTCTTTTTGTGGCTGGAAGAAGGACCTACCATGAAACTGGCAGTTTTGTTCCATGGTCAGACAAAAAATGGTGGCTCTTTACAATGGAAAACAAGCAAAAAGAGTCAGTATAAATTTAAAGTCTTTAAAAGTCACATTTTCACACAAACCCAGTAAAACCACTTTAAAAGACTTTAATCAGACACAAAAAGTAATAACAAAAAGTCTCCACAGAAAATGTGGTTTTCAATTACTTTTAAATTGACAGGGATAAAACTGTGCTCCTGTGTATAAAAAAAAAAGGAGTTATGTACTTACCATAACTTGGTATCTGTGTTATCCTATGTCATCATTCATCACAACAGGGTCTAGGATCTAAGCTGGCAACACACAACAGAGGGATCCAAGGCTTTAGCTTCTCCCTCTCCCATAATGTCCCGCTTCCCTCTAACCCCCAGACTGAGTTTGCCAACATATTCCTAAAGGCTACTCCTGCAAAACTGGAAGGAAAGAGTCGGGAACCTGAGGAAAAACACTCTAACTTCCTCCAAAATCCAACAAAGGTAGGGGGATGATGGGAGGAAAATGTGATGAATAATGACACAGAATAACACAGATGCCAAGTTACTCTAAGTACATAAGTCTTTATCTGATGTTATCCAAGTCATTATTCATCACCATAGGGTCAGATTCCAGGTTAAAATTTATCCTGGGAGGCCTCAAGGAAGGACATGCCGAAGTAATGTGGAGCCAAAGGAAGCCCTGCTCCTAGAAATCAAATCCAGCTTGTAATGAGACACAAAGGTATGAGGATTAGAACAAGTGGCAGCAGCACAAATTTCATCAATAGAAAGTTTGTCCATAAAAGCTGAGGAAGTAGCCATGGACCTCATAGAATGAGCCCTGATTCTTCCTGGAACTTCAACATGTCTATTGTCACAGACTGTGGAGCTGCAGCTAGAGATCCATTTAGAAACAGTGACCTTAGAAACCAGGCGGCCACATCTGTTTGGGGGGAAAGCCACAAACAGCTGATCTGATTTGCAATATCCTTTGGTCCTACGTAGGTAGGACCATCATTGTCCGTGCACATCCAAAGTATGCAAAATGTACTCCCCTTTGTTGGAATCATAGGAGGTTACTAGACTAATGGCCCTGGGGCCCTTACAAGCCTAGCCAAGAGTTTATCCACAAAAAAGAAACCTCAGTCAGCACCTGTTGCCCCTGCCAATGAGTGACACAGGGCATATGTTGACATGCGTGTCTGGTAGCTGACCACTCAAAGCCAAAGTGGCAGAGGTGTATACTTTTTTGCCAATGCATTCCATGGTTTTACTGTCCTTATCTGTGGGAAGGACAGAGGTGAAAGGAAGTAATCTGGAAGGTTTGTCTGCAGAGACAAACAGTGCCAGAGTCTGCAACAAGGCATTTGATCAGAAATTTGGCTCCTCCTAGGACCTTAAAAAACCTGTCAGGCCTTCTAGGGGCTGGTGGAAAGGAATCAGGGTTTTGAGATGCTGCATTGAAAGCATCCAAAAAGGTTGGTAAGACTGGAGGGATGGCTGAAGATGAAGGGGTGTCCATTTGTAAGAGTTCATAATACCTCTTCTGAACTCAAGACATTTCTGTGGAATCCCATTTAAAAAACTCTCTCATTTTAGAGACAGTTTCACCAAAGGTGAGGTCCTCTCCTGGGGAGTCTGCCTCAGCAGAGTTCTCCTTGTGGGGGGAGGCATACCCAAGAGGAGAAGGCATATGAGAGGAAAGGGGGTCCTCTGAAGAGGAATCTGAAGAGTTCTCAGCCTCAAGAGAATGAGGATCTTCAGTCTGAGGCATAGGGCTGATAATTGGAGGGGCAGCCAGAGGGGAAGCAGGCAAAGAATAAGGGTGATTAAGGCATTAAATAAGCTTTTTGACAGAAAGCTTGCCAATCAGGCAGGCTTTCTGAAGGTGGAGAGACATGTTTTGCTTTTTGTTTCAGTTTTAGGGAAGGGGTAGGCTTCGAGGGTCAGGGCCTTTGTTCAGACTGTTCTAAAGCACAGGAAGGACTGGTCAGGACATACGTTGCGAGCTGAAATTTCCCCTAGTCATTGGCACCAGATGTCTGCAAAATCTCCATGGACATGCTTTCAGCCCTATGTTCTGCGGCCTCCCAAACGGTACCTGATATACCTATCTCAGCTGGTCCTGTACATTTCTCCAACTGACCGTCGGCCACAGGGAGAACGTAGGGTGGAGGAGGTACAGCAGTAGGTTCAGGCCTGGAAACTTTGGTCTTCTTTTTTGGTGGCTCGATGGTCTGACCATCTCACCAGAGCCAGACGTTTAAGACGCTTGTTTTCTAAGCAGATGTTTAGGGCACACAGAAGGCTGTGAAGAGTCTTATGAACAAACGCCTGACAAATTGCACAGGTTTTATGGTTGTGGTTGGGTCCTAGACAGAAAAGACAAAGGTAGTGGGTGTCTTTATGGGGGTTTTGACATCCACACCTGCACATTCCTTTCCTGGACGACATGAACCTAAGAAGGCATGCAGTGACCAGAAAAGAGAAGAAGTAAACAGCCCCCAATGGGGTACTTATCTTAAATTCGAAGATCCAATGGCAGAGACTGCAGGAAGAGCTGATGTTCTCTCCCTCCAGTCGAAGTTCTGAGGAAAGGTACATGCAGGCGTAACTTTTATGGCCTACATGCTCTACGGCCATCATCAGACATCCCACATACCTCACAGTGACTAAAGCTTTTGTATACTGGCTAGACATTCAGGTAGCTAAGCAGAGGATAAACCAAAGTTTATGAATACTGCAACATTGGAACAGAAGGACATCCTCTGTTGACAGGACCATACAGGGGGAATGAGGATAAGGGACGTTTTCTGCAGAACCTTGTGTATTAGAGGAACAGGAGGGCAGGCATACAGGAGACCCAGGACTAGACCATCCCTTGGTGACTCCCCTGGATGGGGAATCAGGGTGAAGTACCTGCTGCATTTGTGGTTGGCTGGGAAGGCAAAGAGGTCGCAGCAAGGTTGACCCCAACGGTCAAAAATCTGCTTCGCCGCTGTGGGATTGAGGGACCTCTCGTGAGGACTCAAGATGGATCTGCTGAGTTTGTCGGCCAACACAATGGAGTCCCCAGGTACATGCATTGCAAGGAGGAAGCACCCAGAGGACATCGCCCATTCCCACACTCTCATGGCCTCCCTGCACAATGGGTAAGATCATGTTCCCCCTCTGTTTACATACCACATCACAGCTATGTTGTCTGTCTGAATTGCAATCTTCACATGAGGGAGGCAATCATGAAAAGCTTGCAATGATAGAACTGCTCTCATCTCTAGGACGTTTATGTGCAACTTGGTCTCTCTGGGGGACCATACACCTTGGACAGTCTTCCCTTAGAAATGCCCCCCCCCCAATGGGGGTGTCCATGGTCACCGTGGCCTTTGGTACGGGAGAGAAAAGGGCTTGCCTAGAATGAACTCCTGAGATGGAAGCCACCAAAGAAGGTGTCTGCATACATGCATCAGCTTTATGGGCATGGACATGGGCTGAGACAGAGCTGACTACTGAACCACTAAGATCCACTGTAACACCCGCATGTTGTACTTTGCCAGTGGAATGAGAGGAATGAGATGAATGGCAGAGGCTATGGATCCAAGGGCTCGAAGAATCAAGTGAATCTGGGGAAGCGGCAGGTCTAAGATCTGCGTAACCTGTTCATGGATCAACTGAACCCTGCATACAGGTAATGCTACAATCTCTGAGACGGAGTCTAACAGTACTCCTATGAACTTCAACTGTTGTGTGGGGACCAGATTGGATTTTGAAAGGTTGATGGTGATCCCCAAATGATTGAAGAGGGGAGGAACATAATGGATTGCTTGTAGCAGTCGATGCCTCCTCGAAGGTGCTGTGAGGAGCCAATTGTCGAGGTACAGGAAGACCCGAAACCCCTGCAGCCACAGATGAGCTGCTACCACTGCCATACATTTAGTAAACACCCGGGACCTGTGGTGAGACCAAAGGATAGGGCTCTGAACTTGTAATGGTTGATTCCTAGCCGGAAGCAAAGATGTCTCCTGAACATCTATCTTGATGTGATAGTAGGTGTCCTGGAGATCTACTGAGCACATCCAATCATCCTTGCATAAGACAGGCAGAATGGACTGAGCAGTGTCCATCCAGAACTTGAACTTTTTGACTGAAAGATTGAGCTTGCTGAGATCCAAAATAGGATGCAGGTCCCCCATCTTTTTCACCACTAAAAAGTAGCGAGAATAAGTACCAAATCCTCTTTGTCCTGCTGAGACATCTTAGATGGCCCTTTTTTGAAGAAGTTGTTGAACTTTTCTGAAGGTCAACACTCTTTGACTGGGTGGAATGTCGGGGAGGTAACTTCTTATGGGATGGGGGTTCTGAAAAGGGAATGAAATAGCCCCTGGAAAAGATGTTTAACACCCACTGATCTGAGGTGATATTTTTCCAGGCTAGTGGATGTAGGGATATGTGACTCCCGACTGCCTCCAGGGCAGAGCAGTTCAGCAATGTTTCAGGAGCGCCGATAGGCTGCTCAGAGAAGGGTTCCCTGGAGCCCTGATTTTGTGGAGCCCCCCCCCTCTCTCTAGGGCGGTGTCGGCCATTGAAACCTCTTCCCCCTGCCTCTGGAAGAGGAGTCATCAAGAGCATCCTGGAAGGGAGACTATGACTTCTGGAACCACATCTTCAGAGTTCCTCACTGGGTCTTACAGAAGGACCTCTGAGGAGTACAAAGCTGGACCCCAACAGCAGACAAACTCTTCCCTTCCTGCTCGCTGCAGGTCAAAGTGTCCTTTAAGGAAGGTCCAGAAAAGGTAGAACCGTCAAAGGGAGCACTGGTAAAAGATGCTTTGAAGGGTTCTGCAAACCTGCATGAATGTAATCAAGCATGACTCCTCATAGCAATGCCGGTACCTGCTGCCCGAGAGGTAGCTTCCACAGCACTGGAAATTAGCCTGACTGAGTAGTTCACATGGGACGTCAGAGTAGATAGCTTGGCAGAGGCATTTTTAAAGTCTTCCACCAGCATTAACTCTATAAGGGAAGTGGAAAGTTCTTGGACCAAATCCCTTTGGCGGCAGGTAAAGTGTGCCAAGTAATTAATCACCCTCAGTCCAAAGTAGCTGAGGCATACACATGCTTCCCAAGATGGTTTATCCCCTGGGACTCCCTGTTCAGGGATGGACCGTCGAGCTCTACCAGCTCCTTCTTGGTGGCAGCGGCAACCACAATGGCATTGACCAGAACTCCTTTGCTCCAGAAAGGATGGTCCACAGGATGGCTGAGGAATCTCTCTGCTCTCTTTGCACTGGCTCCACAGTGTTGGGTTCCTTCCAGGCCTTGCTAGCAATCAAATCTATTAACCCGTCAGCAGGGGGGACACACAGAAAGTAGATGGGCCTGTCCCAAAAGCCTTCAAAAACACGGACACAGAGCTCACTCTGGTCTGAAGGTGGGGGAACACAGCAAGTCAGGGACCCTGATGGGTCCGGGATCTGACCACAGGTGCTTGGCCACTACGGTTGGAAGAGGAGAATGACCAACTGTGAGGGGCGAAGCCCCCCTGGCCGGATGGGCAGGGGAAGCCATGAGCCCCAACTCTATTTGGGCCTTGAGGAAGATCCTCATCATTCTGTCCATGTCGCTGGGTAAAAGACTCCTGGAAGACCTGGAGGAAGAGGAGGAGTGAGTAGACTTAGGAGCAGACCTTACCGACTTGTGGAGGTGTTCTGGGGTTCAGCCCAGAGGCCTCGGAACCGAAAGAGCTACCTGTCTGGAGGTAAAAGGAGATACTACCTCCTCCAGACCTATAATTGGATAAAATGATTCTGTTGGATCCGACAGCTGAGCCGACATAGCAATCAGATCCAATGAACTGGTCAGATCTGAATCTGGCCTGACCCTGGCTGGATCCAAGGGCTTTTGAGCCAAAGATGTCCTGGATCCGGAAGATGACTCAGTGGCTCTTGGATCTGAAGACCTCCGATTTAAGATGGTCCAAGCTGGGGTCGGATTCAGGGACCTAGGATCCGACAGCTGTGATTTCTTGAATGCAGCCAAAGGCAAAGAAGAGGTCTTCCTCTTTGGATCCACAGATGAAGCCTTTGACGGGGAAACAAAGGGTCCCCCCTGAGCTAGACCTTTCAAAAGAAGATTATTACAGCACTCCACCAAGGCCCTGGGGTTAAATGCGGCACAAATGTTGCATTCATTGTCCAGGTGTGGAGCACCCAAGCAGTACTGGGCATCTTCTGACCACACCAGGAGCACTTTTTAAAGTCTGAGGGCTTATCAGCCATAAAAGAAAGCTAAACTAAACACACATGCACTACAACTACAGAAAAAAAAAACAACAGCCAAGTGAAAAAAGATACCAAAACTACCACTAATGACAAACTCTCTAAATAGCTAAACTAAGGGAGTGAAGGTACTACTAAATGAAGAAAACTGTAAAGGAGTTAAAACCCACTAGATTAACAATGCCAAAAAATTAGAAATGAAACACTTATCTGCAGCCACAGCCGAGGAATCGCGTCTCCATTGAATAACAGCAAATGAGATCTAGAGGTTAGAGGGCAGCAGGGCATTATGGGAGAGGGAGGAGCTAGAGCCTTGGAGCCATCTGTTGTATGTTGCTGGCTTAGATCCGATATTGGATCCTAAACCCTACAGTGATGAATAATGACATGGATAACATCAGATGTACAGTTAGGTCTCTTGAATGTCTATTAGAACACAAATAGCTTAAAAATAACTTTCCTAAATAGGAAAGTACAATAAACAATTTTTTAATGTGGAAGGCTTTCCCGAAAGATAACTTATCTGTCCAGCAAAGAAAGAGCACAAGGTGGACTCGATCCATGAAAGCCTGCAGAGGAGTGTGCTCATCAATGGCAGGAATGCTCTGAAGGGCGTCCAAACCTGCCTTTTAAGTCAGCTCAGCTCAAGCCTACTGATGGATTGGATAAGTGGAAGGTGCCCTGACTTTGGAAGGTGGCTGGCTGTTACATCCTTGGCAGGATATAACCCATATAGCCAAGGCTACTTGCAGCAGTGATCATACGGTCATACTGCTCTTCCCCCTGGGATAATGGATTCAATCTGCATTTGCAACAGACCCATTTTCAGACCTTGAAGGTGTTCCTCTTTTCACTGAGTTGAGAATGGTTTGCTGAATGTTACTCCAAAGATGATTGGCCCAAAAAGAAAAAAAAAACGGATATAATTTTCCCTTTCATATTCTCCTTAAGACGGACAGAAGGTTTGTGTGTTTAGATGGTAGTGTAAAGCAACTCTACTAGTTATTTTGCTGGCATCAACATTAAAGCTCACAGAAGGCAACTTTTGCAGCTGTACACAGAACACAGTATTGGTATAATAAGCAGTGAAAAGTGAAAGAGCCCTAGATCCTGTCCAGAGCTTTCCTGACCAAGTGATGAAAAACACGAGAAATAATTCAAGAATCTGTGCCAGAATTACGAGGGATGGGTACTCTTACAGAAGATATCAACAGCATGCAACTCCCAAAGATATGTTCCTTTTTCAAGAGATTTTGGGCTCATCTTGTGAACCTTAACTGGTGAGGACAGTACTTCAGTGAACTCTTGAATAAAAAAAAAAGATCTTCTGTTTGGCAGCACAATGTCTATGCTAATGGACGGGTGCCTCTGTGCTTCCAAGTAGTCAACATGAAGTCTTTATGTCCTTAAATGAGTTTAAAGTAGCAAAACCACCTCAGGCTTGTTTGAGAACATCCACAAAGTCTTGCAAACACTTATTCAGTGAATATTTGTATTTCAGGACAGTATTCTACCTCCTGGTTCAAGTATTTTCCTACAAAAGGGATCATCTTTGACTGATTAGAGCTGTGAAGGAAACAAACAGGAAAGCTGCAGCTTTCTGATCTCACTTTTCCACCTTTAGCATCTAATGCTTACTCTTGGATGTTAAACAACTGTCTAAAAAGGAGGCGGTAGAAGAATAACATGTTCCTGACCTACGCTTCTCTGAAAAACTATCGTCAAAGTTCTGAAGTACCACAGATGCAGGAGTGTAATTTAGCTACATGGGTATCCCATGACCCAGTATAAGGCTGTGACTACTACAATCCTAGCAAAAAAGACAATCAGTGGTAGTTGACTTTTGAACAGGAAGTCATCTGAAGAAATCTAGTATAGAATGGAAGTTTCAGCTACAGGAAACATACGGCAACTCTTAAGCAGCGTCTGTACTGGCGTCAGTGCTCTGCATTACTGTGGCACCAAATATTGGCCAAGAGACTGTCACCAGTGTTACAAGTATCTGCACAGTTGTAGGTATATTGCTTCCTGTGTAGAACATCCATCTCTAAGAGCAGGTACTTTAGAGACTGCACTTGATGCACTAGTGTGGGACTGCTGAATTTTTGAGTGTTACTCTGATACTGAATTTACTGCAGTTACCTATAAGGCACCAGCTTCCTGCTCTGCAGATCAATTTCCTGTAGGTCCTCTAACTTAAGGCATCTCTTTGGAATATGTGTGTGTGTGTGTGTGGGGGGGGCTGAAGTATGTGGTCAAAACTCAGAAACAAGGAGGACTTAATTTCTAGTCTTATTTTTTGTTGCACTTTCTGCTGCAGACTAAAAGATCAATTTCTCACTTCTGCAGTAATACAGCTCCTCCTGTATGTGTTTATGAAGGTGTAATCGTTTGTATGCCTTTCTGTCACTTCCTGATCACTTATCACTGAGAAACAAACGAGGAGGAAGAAGAGACATTAGAAGAGCTAGTGTAACATTTTGCCTTGCCCTCCATTCTTAATTTCATTTCCAGGCAGGTGGCTTTTCTGCAACTTTGCTGTTCTACATTAAATAATACCTCTTCACAGTGAAGCTAAGAAGACACTACCACAAAAAGTCCCACAGAGAAATACCTTGCAACCACAATGACATTTTTTTTTTTTTTTGTAATCTGCTGCACTGGTAGGATTTACTGAACTCCTTATATAGCAGCAGAAATGTACACAACTTAATTTCACATTGGAAGAAAAACGTCTTATAAAACACAAACCAATGTGTTCTTTTTTTACCAGTAAGAAATAAATGGATCACATTTACATAACAATGCAATACAGACTGGGATCATACTCCCAAGTAAGACTACCTGCAAAACTGAAAAGTTGGAGCTATCTGTATTCTACTACTACAGTCTGTTTAAACACCCATGTATGGAGAAGTATAAAAACATTTTGATCAGTAAATACTGCCTGAACTGGAGATGGAATGAAAACCTGAAAAGGAACAACTTTGGGAATCACCTCCAAGATGATGAAAGGGCAAGTCTGTCTTGTAAATAAGTCAATAAAATTAAACACTGCAATACAGAGAACTGGGCAAACGGCTGAGGAATACAGTATTTTTTTTTTTTTTTTTACAGGCATGGGGATGGATTTTCAATTAGCATCTGCTATATACATCTTAACATTTGTGAACAAAATAGTTCTCTTCTTCTTTTGGCTTTTTCCTGGTTAGGGGTCACCCAGGGTTGCCAGACGTCCCTATTTGGGCGGGACTGTCCCGAGATCAGCAGCCTGATCCTGAGTCCCGCCCTGCCGGTTTAAATCCTGGCCAGCCTCCGCTTTGTTTTTTTTTTTTTTTGATTGGCCCGTATACCTGGCATACGGGCCAATCAAAAATCGCTAAACACGGAGCTACTTCTGCTGAATGCAGAACTGCAATGTTCCGCATTAAACACAAGAAGCTCTGTGTTTAGCGATCTTTGACTGGCCCATATGCCGGTATACGGGCCAATCAAAAATCACTAAACACGGAGCTACTTGTGTTGAACGCGGAACTGCAATGCATTAAACACGAGAAGTTCCGTGTTTAGTGCAGAGCTACTGTTCTTTAATGTGGAACTCTGTTCCGCATTAAAGACCTTTTTTTTTTTTTGGTCTTCACTTGCCGTGATCTTTTTTTTTTTTTTTTTGTCCCTGGTTGGAAATCTGGCAACCCTGGGGTCACCACACCAGATCACCTGTCCGCTCATGATTGGCAGTAGAGTTTCACGGTGCCGAGTTGCCAGCCCAGCACCTAACCTTCCACAGAAGGCACACACACATACCTAGGGCCCATTTAGTGTGTCCATTCCACCTACAGCATATGTCATTGGGATGTGGGAGGAAACCAGAGCACCCGGAGGAAACCCACGCGACCACAGGGTGGACATGCAGACTCTGCACAGAAGGCACCCCAGCCGAGGATCGAACTGGAGCACTTCTTGCTGTGAGGCGACAACGCTAACTGCTGCACCACTGTGAGTATTTAAATTCAGAATCCATTGACACTAAGTCAGAAATATGCCTTGAGGCAGCAATGCTAATTTCCTGGCAAATTTCAACAGTCCCCAAATGTGGTGCTCATATATAATGTTCAGAACTGCTTTCTAATAAATTCCATGACTTTTTTTTTATTCATTTATTATGTTATACAGCAGCTGGAAATTGTGGCAACATTTATACATTTCTGTTTTCACCCCATTGCTACACTACTTGTTCTACAATCAGAAGACAAAACAAAAAAATTAATGACACCTTACATCCTTATGAATTCACCATAAGGTTTTACATCAGACTAACAAAATGAATGAGGATTATAAAATAAACAAGACCACCTCTTGGTTATGGGTATGTTTTGTTAAATAATTGTAAGAACATGTTTACTAAACAGTACTACTTAGAATAAAATAGGGCATTGTGTATTTATTCCAAAATGTCCCGTAAGTCTAGTACATACAAATTTTTAACAACCTTCAGCTGCCTGGTAATCCAAAAATGACAGCACAAACCAATGGATTTATACAAACAACTGTATACCTCATGCATTGACTCAGCCATAATTGATGGGACTAAAACAAGCTCCTTGAGGAATAGCAAAATCTGCCTGGTGGACAACTGCCATTAACAGACTTTACGATAAGAGGAAGAAAAGTACAGTTGTGTACACTTACCACAAATGTAGATGTTCGAGTGTATTCACTGTTGCAGTCATCACATTTGGGTTATCTACCTGCAGGCAGCCCTCAGCCAGCCTGAATACCAGAGTCTTGGGATTTCTGCATCGGATGCTGTCGCTTCTTCCATGACTTAGGTCATCATGGGTATAAAACATGCAGCCGATGCCATTACATCAGTTTTTCTTGCCCCAGATGTCAGGTGCCCCCCAAAATAGGAAGCAATTACATGGTATGGAACACCCCCAGCAAAAAGCAAATACACATGACATAAGATATGCCAAACAAAAAAGATAGGTAGAAGTAAAGAGAGATCAGAGGGCTGGAGGGAAGGTAACCAGGACTGCAACAGTGAATAGACTTGAACATCTACATTTATGGTAAGTGTACACAACTTGTACTATGTTCTTCATGTTTCACTCCTGCAGTCATCACATTTGGGTTGATTCCCAAAGCCAAGGAAGGGTGGAGGTAATTAAGGAGTATTAGGGCTGGCAATCAGGCCCTGTAAGACTGCTGTGACAAATCCAGCTCTGGATTTAGAAAAGATAGGCAAGTGGTAATGCTTGGTGAAAGTGTGTACCGAGCTCCAGGTTGCAGCTTCCAGGATGTCCCTGGTAGAGACTCCCCTGAGGAATGCTGTAGAGGTAGATGTAGACCTACTGGAATGTGTTCTGATCCCCTGTGGGGTAGGTTTTCCATGGTGTTTGTAGCAGAAATGGATGCAGTGTGCTATCCATTTAGAAATGGTTTGCTTTGAAATGGCCTTGCCCTCTTGCCCCTGCAGCAAAGCTAACTAGCAGCTGGTCAGATTTTCTGAGGCTCGGTCCTGTCCAGATAGAACCTAAGCTGCCTGTGCACGTCCAGGGAGTGCAGGATCCTTTCCCCTTTATTCTGAGGATTAGGGAAAAAGTTGGCAAATGAATAGACTGGTTTAAAGCCACACTAGACACCACCTTGGGCATAAAAGATGGGTTAGTCCTGAGGGAAACCCTGTCTGCAAGGAAGATAATGAAGGGTTCCACTGCCATAAGGGCCTGCAATTCAGACACTCTTCTTGCTGAGGTGATGGATAGAAGTAAAGCTGTTTTCCATGAGAGGAATTTTAACTCTGCTGTAGCAGCAGGTTCAAAGGGGCGGAAGTGTGAGCTTTTCCAATACAAAGTTAAGGTCCCAGGCAGTTGTGGGAGCTCTCCTGAGGGGTCTTAAAATTTTGGCTCCTCTCAGGAACTGTTTTACCAGGGGATGAGAGAAGAGGGGTGGCTCATTATTATAATGAGCTGAGATGGCAGAGGCATGAATCTTAATTGAAGAGAAGGATAGGCCCTTGTGGAGCATTTCTGTTAAGTAATCTAGTATATGAGGTAAGCTGGGCACAGTCGTGTCCCTTCCCTGAGACTGGCTCCAGGAACAGTATCTTTTCCGAATAGGATTTTCTAGTACTAGGCTTCCTTGCCTCAAGAATGACATTCAGCACCTGCTTATTGAGGGTTGCTGGTGATGAGTTCAGGGGATGAGCCAGGCTGCAAGGTTCAGGGTCTGTAGCTGAGGGTGTAGAATCTGGCCTGCCTGCTGGGACAGCAGGGAAGGAGTCTGAGGGAGGTGCCATAGTGGCAGTACTGTCAGACTGCGCAAAAGAGGTACCAGTGCTGACGTGGCCAGTCTGATGCAATCAGGATTGTCCTTGGCTTGTCTTGCTTGATCTTTAGTAGAACCTTCGAGAGGAGGGCCAGAGGGGGAAAGGCATAGATTGAGAGGCTTTCCCAGGTAAAGGACAGGGCATCCACTTTCCAAGTTTGGTTGTGGGGAGTTCTGGTGCAATATTTGCTCAATTGATAGTTCTGAGGGGAAGCAAAAAGGTCCACCTCTGGTGCCCCCCACCTGTTCCTCAAAAGCTTGAATATTTTGGGTTCCAGTTTCCACTCGTGTGGATCCATGAGATTTCTGCTCAAGTCATCTGCCAGTGAATTTAGCTTGCCTGGCAGGAACTGAGTTTGCAGGTGCAATTGGATGCTCAAGGCTGTGTTCCACAGAGCCATGGCTAATCTGCAGAGTAGGTAGGAATGGATCCCCCCCTGCATGTTTACGTACCACATAACTGTGGTGTTGTCCGTCTTTACCAATAGTTGTCCTGGAAGAATAAGGCATTTGAAGGCTGTCAGAGCATTCTGTACAGCTAACATTTCTTTTTGATTGATATGCAAGTGCATTTGCTTTGGGCTCCATTTGCCCTGAATGCACTGCCCTGCCATGTGAGCCTCCTATGCATAGTCTGATGCGTGAGTTTGAGTGGCAGGGGGTAGAGTGAAAGGGAGTCCTTGCTGTGGTTGCAGGCCTCTGCCCACCAAAGGAACTCTGTCCTTAGGCAAGGAATGATAGGAATCATTGTTTCCAGGTCCTGAAAATGTTGACACCAGAGACTTCTTAGGTACCACTGAAGTTTCCTTATATGTAGTCTTGCATATGGAATTAGTAGAATGCAAGAGGCCATTAACTCTAGGGCTTGCAGTATTTTTCTTGCAGATAGCTGGGTTTTGGTGGCCAGTAGACTGAAGTAGTTTGTCAAATAAATTTGTTTCTCTGTAGTGAGGAATGCCATCTGGGAAGTTGTGTTCAAGCTTGCTCCCAGGAATACAATCTGTTGGCTGGGTACCAGCTGAGATTTCTTTTTGGTGATGGTGTACCCCAGTGAAGTTAGAAGTCTCTTTACAAATGCCAGATGCTGTAAGTAGCAATTCCTGACTGCCTGCCTGAATCAGGCAATTGTCCAAGTATGGGTAAATTTGGATTCTTCTCTGCCTGCAATATGCAATGGCTGGAGCTAGGCACTTTGTGAACACCCTGGCCGCAGTAGATGTACCAAAGGGAAGTGCAGAGAACTGACCGTGCATAGAGCCTGCTCTGAAGCGTAGGTATTTCCTGCAAGATTCCCTTATGGGAATGTGCAGATAAGCTTCTTTTAAGTCTAGGGTTGCTAGCCAGGAGTCCTTGGCTAGCATATGAAGCAGCTGCTGGAGAGTTAGTATTTTGAATTTTGGAACCACTAGAAAGGTGTTGAGAATAGACCGATCCAGGACAGGACGCCAAGAGTTTTCTTTTCTGGGTACCAGAGACAGTCCTGAATAAAAGCCTTGTCCCCTTTGTTTTGCAGGGACAGGTTGAATAGCCTTGATACTGAAAAGAGAAAGCACCTGCGTTTGGGCCTCTGCCCACTGCTTTGTGGGGAGGTCTGGCCATCCGCTTAGGGTTGGGAGGGAGTGGAAGTGGAATCTGTATCCCTGGGAAACAATGTTTAAGACCCATCTGTCCTGGGTAATGTACTCCCAGTATTTGGCATGCAGAGCAAGTTTCCCTCCTAAAGGGGCAAGTACTTGGGCAAGACTTGGAAGAGTTAAGGATAAGTCATCGTGCAATTTTACCATAGGATGGCGGCTTACTACTCCCTGTTTTGGATGTCGGAGCACTCCATTGCTTAGATCTGTGTATAACCTGAGACTGAAGTCTTGGTGGTCTGCTGTCAATGGATTTGGACTGAGAAGGCCTGGAAGGGACTGGCAAAGACCAGTTTTTAGAAGGCCAATGCCTACTGAATCTAGGTGGCTGTACTTGTAAGAAATCTTTAACAGTTTGCATAGATTTAACTTTCTCCTCCATCCTTTTGAGGACTTCTGCTTTATTGTCAAATAGACGCTCTTGGTTTAATGGTGCATCTAGTAATTTTACTTTGACATGATCTGGCAAATTTTGTTCCTTAAGCCAAGCATGCCTTCTAAGAACAGACCCAGTGACAGCAGCCCTGCAAGACGCTTCTAAGGCATCAAATCCACATTGCAAAGTATGTTTATCAACTTGGTTAGCAAAATGCATTAACTCTTGTAAATCTTTGTGTTCTGCACAAATCAGGAATCAGCATCATTTCTGTTTAATTAGCTCCATAACATGCTGCTGATACTTTAACGTATGAAACTGGCAATTTAAAGCCGTAATGGCAAGAGTAGCAGAGGTATATAACTTCTTACCCCATCTGTCCAACGCCCTAGAAACCCTGTCTGAAGGGGTAGGATTTTTGGCAGTTGTAGCCTTAATGCCTTTAGGCCCCTGGGAAATGGTCTCTGGATCTGCAGTAGGATTTGTTTTGTAGGAGTCAGGTACTCTATAGTACCCGTCAGGTTTCCTGGGAGCTGGAGGCAAAGTATCAGGAGTAAGACTGGATTCCAAAAAGACATCTACAATTTCCACAACAGGAGGGATAGCTAGAGGCCTGTGCTGAGGCAAGTTTAAAAATTCCCCCGAGTCTCTTTTTGGACTGACAGTAGTCCTGGCTCTCCCAGCGGAAATGCTCTCTAAGGGTATGCAGGTTTCACCAAAAGAAAAATCTTCTGGAGGGGAAGCAGAGGGAATGGAATCCTCTGCATCGGAATCCTCATAGGTAGATAAGGGTATGTCCTGGTAATCAGAAGGATCAGAGTTATCAGACTCCTCATCTGAAGAATCAGAAGGAAATTTGTTCTTGGTCTTTTTGAGGGGGGAAGGCTGACTTCCCCTAATTAAAGTAATGAGGTCTTCAGCCATTCGGAGCATTTGTTTTTGTGGCAAGTGGGCCTGAGAATGTGCTTTGGTTGTCTGTTTCCTAGGCGTAGTGCAAACTTTAGGCCTGAGAAATTCAGTATTTTTGGTTTGAAACGAAGTTGTCAGTTTAATATGAAAATCGGAAGGGCTGAATACACCCTCAGAAGCCGATGCCTGTACAGCTGCTCCGGACCCATCCAAGGTAGAGACATCCGCAGTTTCCAGAGTCGAAGAAGCATCTCACGGCATACCTGACTCTGAATGGGTCTCAGTAGTGGCCTGCGAATCTGCAGAAGCCGGTATCAGGGGCTGCGAAAGCACCTCACCGAGTACCGGAGGACTGGCGACTAGCTTAACGGTAGCACTGTCGGCTGTTTTGGACCTATTAGATCTGTCTCTGTCTTTATCCTTAAGTTTTTTCAGTAGATCAGTAGTCGGATAGCTTAATCGAAGCCATTTCGGAGTACAGAGATCGAGAGCGAAAGAATTTTGCTACAAAAATAGCCCGACGACGAATAGTTCAGGCATTGAACAAGGCACAAAACCGACAGCGAGGGGACGTCGTGGTCTGGGCCTAAATAGGTGATGCAGTAAGAATGAAAATCTCTGTGAGGTATTTGCTTTCCACAGGCAAGACAATTATTAATTTTTTCTGACATCGGTTAGAGCAAGAAAAAAGGATCCCCAACGGGGTACTTATCTTTCAGAAGACTTCAGGTCTGAAACTCGAAAAATGAAAATTTCAGGAGGCGGCCGACTGGCATTTGCAAACTGCTTCTGCTTTGGGCACCACACAGCAAGAAAGACTGATGTAATGGCGTTGGCTGCATGTTTAATACCCCTGACGTCATGGAAGAAGCGACAGCATCCGATGCAGAAATCCCAAGACTCTGGTATTCAGGCCGGCTGAGGGCTACCTGCAGGCAGATAACCCAAATGTGATGACTGCAATAGTGAAATATGAAGAACATCTGCTGTGTAACAGCAAGAGGGAGTGAGCCCTTCTAAACTGGAAATACTCCCTCCTCAGTTTAAACAAGCAAATAAGACTTCTTGTGAGTCCTCCAAAGCAAACTATGAGTCCAAATTAGCTTCCTTAATAGACAACCACATGGCATTCTACAGTTACATCCGTAAACTAAAAAGAAAGGCCTAGATTTGTACCAAACTGGTAGTTAATGACACCTCATATACTGAGCCTGTGGACATAGCTAACCTGTTGGCCTACATGTTCTGTGAAAAATTCACTACCCTGTCTCTGCCACATGTACCCCAAGACATCCCTACCACCTGTCCCCTACATTTCTCTAAACAGCAGGTCGTAAATGCCCTCTCTAAGGCTAAAACACAGTATCTATGGGACCTGATAACATCCCAGGCTGCGTCCTACATGGGCTCCAACATGGATTAGCAACACCACTGGATACTCTTTTCAATCAGTCTAAGTACCAGCTTCATACCAGCTGAATGGAAATCAGCAACTGTTATTCCCTTGCACAGACCTATTAGCCTGACTAGCCTTATCTGCAAGGCCATGGAGTGAATCATCTTGGACCTTATTAGCAAAGATACAAACAATCTCCAAACACTTGACCCTACTACGTTTGGATTTGTCAAAGGAAGATGATCATATCTGTTAAAGCTGGTGGACTTCTTCGAGACAGTTCTAAGGTAAAATGAGGGGAAATCTGTACATACAACCTGCCTGGACTTAACCAAGGCGTTTGACACTATCCCCCACTCAGGCATCATTGACAAACTCACCCAACTAGACATCAACCCTTATTATCATTAGATGAGTCGCTAACTGGCTCACTGATAGAACTCATAGTCAAAATACAGGAAACCACCTCCAACAGCAGAACTGTAACCAGTGGTGTTCCAAAGGAATCAGTCCGGGAATCTATTTCTCTGAAGTACAAGCAAACACTAAAGGTCTGTGGCTGATGAAGTTTGCTGATGACTGCAAACTGGGAACGGTCTCAGAATCTTTAAATGATGTCAACATCCTATAAGAGGGTCTTACACAAACAAATGATTGGTGCCAAAGTCAAGTCATGGCCTTCAACTCAATGCAAAAACATGTACTATCATTCCTTTCGGTAAAAGCTATATTTCTAACTACCACATCAATAGCAACACCTTAAGTACGCACTCAGTGGTGACAGACCTGGGCACACAAGTTGACAGCAACCTTACCATTGACTACCATGTCTCCACAGTGGTAAGATGGGCATTCTACACTGCTCATCTGATAAGTAAGGACATTGCCTCCAGAAAAAAAAAGGTATAACCTACCAGTACTCTTCCCATCAGCCCAGTAATAGAGTACAACACCCCTTTTAGTATGTACCTTTCCAAGCACCTACAGCACTACTGGAGAAACCACAAAGGTTCCTCACAAGGAAAATTCAAGGTCTTCAGCATCTATCCATCCTACGGGGATCATCTGAAATCAGTCACTTTATTCGGTTTCATACAGACTACTCAAAGGTGATGTCTGCCTTGTATACAAGGCAATCTCTGACCCTGCTTTATTGGAAATGCTGCATATCTGCAAGTCAAATGGTACATGGGTTACACGCTCTAAATACCTTAACCTGATATGTGACTAATAAAACCTGCTGTAGGGACAGGTTTGCCTCCCAGAGATTATCACACCTTTAGAACAGACTCCTAACTTCATGTTAAACAGAGCACCTCATTGGCCCTTTTCAAATGCAATCTGGATGACTGGATGGGTTACCGGCAAATTCACCCCAGGGGTACCACCTGTGTCCCTCTTGGACAGGGGCAATAGGTGATGATTGTGGAAATAAAGTTAAGGACTTGGCTAGGCTTGTAAGGGCCCTAGGGCCATAAGCCTAGTAACTTCCTATGACACATGCCATTCACAGGTTCAAGTCCGGGGATTAGACATCTAGATGTTTTATAATACAATTTTTTGAGGGAAGGTGATTAATCAGAAAGGCATAAGTATTTGGCACTATTTGGCAAAGATTTTAAATATAACTGCAGTCAGTGAATCTCTAAAATCATTTTTAAAACAAGTACTCATAAGTCTTCAAAGATCAGTCTGATAAGCAACTAAAGAAAGGAAGGCAAAAAGTGGATATGCTTACTAGGAAAATGTGATGGAGCAAATGTTTCTCTTTCTTTTTAATTTTACTTTTATATTTTTGCGTACTTTGATATTAATCTAGAGTATTATCTGAAAAACAAAACCCAGAAAATTTAAAACTAGAGAGCTCAGACTCATTATTTCTATTTTATTTTAGTGAAGGGTAGATTTTGCATAAGGGAAGTTAAGTCCGAGCCTTCTTTCACTACTCAAAAACATCTATATCAATAGTCTCAGACAAAAAGGATCTTGGCACTGAAGTGGCTATAATGCCTTTCAATAGACTGCTTATTTATGTCCTTGATATATTTATATCAAGGATAATTTGGTATGCAGAAATATCTGCAATGCTAATTTCTCTCACTTAGTGCATAACAGACCTACAGAACAACTAACAAGCTTCTAATGCATGTACTCTTAACTCCTGCCCTAGTAAAAACAGTTATGTACTTTAAAAACTAGTTGCACCTGAAGTGTTACTAGCACAAAGACATTATTTTCCTGCATCTGTTTTGAAAATATCTGATCAGAGCTTCACATTCCTCTGGAGTACAAAGTTCTTGAAATTCTGTTGGTTAAATCATTACCGTCTTTTTATCATATTTTGTCATATACTATTTAAAGAAAAAGCAGTAAAAGTAAAGGTTGACACTTTCACAGAGGATAAGATGCAATGAAGACCTAGCTAGGTCAAAAGTTCCTTAACAGTTATACAAGCCAAACAGAGGCACAAATCAGAAAAATAGACCAAGACTATACATGGTCTATTTTTTTGATTTGTGCCTCTGTTTGGCTTGTATAACTGTTAAGGAACTTTTGACCTAGCTAGGTCTTCATTGCATCTTATCCTCTGTAAAAGTATCAACCTTCACTTTTACTGCTTTTTCTTTAAATAGTATATGAGAAAATATGATAAGAAGACGGTAAGACCCACGGTGGTGGTGCTGCGGTAGTGTTGTTGCCTCACAGTAAGACGCTGTCCGGTTCGATTCTCAGCTAGAGCGCCTTCTGCGTGGAGACATGCGTGAATGGGCGTACCTTCGTTGAAGGTTGTGCGGCAGAGCTGGCAACTCGGTACATAAAAATCAACTGCCAATCATTAGCAGACCGGAGTTCCGCTGTGGCGACCCCTAACCGGGAAAAGACGAAAGACACAACAAGACTAAGACTATACATAATTATTTGTAGTTATTAAAGGCACACTGACTCTGTAAAGCCATGAGCTTATTTTGTGAAAATCCATAAGGGGCAGTACATAAACAAATCTATTAGGCAGACGTGCATGTAATACAAAATGCAAAGCAATGAACAAAAATTACATAAAATTTATATGTATATAAAAGTGACAATTAATTCTAATCATATTCAGTGGAATTGGGATTCCCATCAAAAATTACACTCAGCTCAAGGACTGAACAAGTGTTTAGAAGACTTGCAAGCTTGAAGCTACTATGAAGATAATGCGTCTTCCTTTTTACTGCTGCAGATGCAAAGGACTTCACATTTAATTTGTGCATGTCACAATTTCTTTATACAATTTTAATAAAATTTACAAGCACAGAAAAAACACCACCACCACCAAATAAATCTATTCTTTCTGCAACACTCTGCAAAAGGATTATGCACAGCTATTCACAAGGTGGTTTGCATAGCACTCAACTTTAACTATACTGGCTCATTATTAGAAGACACAGTATTGCTGGAACAAATACTGCTCCCTAGCTGTGGTGTCTCTCATTACATCATTTAAACAAACAACCCATTGCTTAAGGCAATACATTCTCAGATAATGGGTTACCAATCACACTAAATAAGAATAACCAGTTGGAAGTACTGATAAGCAAAGCCACTGTGTAAATACTGGTGATGTTTTACAACAGTATCCCCCCAGTCATTTTGTGCAGAAAACGGCATGGACAGAGCGACATGCCTAGTTGCTGTGATGTACTATACAAATGATGCATGACTGATATACCATGCAAACTTGTCAGTGGCATCAAGAATATTCATTGTCTAATTGTAGTTTAGCCTTCTGCTCAAATAGTGCGATCTCGGACTTGGTATATTTAAGTAGCGGGGAGTGCAGGGGGGCTTCCCCCTTGCAAAAAGTGAGGGGAAAAAAGTAATATTTTACCATTATAAGACCATATATATGCTGGAGTTTGGACCTTGCAACTGTGCATCGGGGGGAGGGGGGTACTGCTGTAAAACAATGCCTAAATACTTAGGTGTTATTGCAAGCCAAGTGAGAAAAAATAAACATCTATAATACTGCTGAAAAAATACATTTAAAGCTTAGTTTAAGACGTTTGAAAATGATGGGATTTCATGAATTAACATGTTCTGTACTGCTCAAGAAAGCCATAAGAAGTTAACACTTGCTTTGTTTGGCAATATCTTCAAAAGTGTTTAACAAAGAAATCGATATTTGATGTCCAATACAGCAATGTAAGGCTCACGTAGCTTGCACATTTTTGTAGTATAGACAAGTCTCAGACTTGACTAAAATCTTACCTTTTTTCCACTGTGCTCAAACAACTGCATTACACCTGTTCCATGCATTCCTTAATTTCTTCATTGATCTAGCCCTCATTTTCAGAAAAATACTTCTTCACAAATCCTTAACTCATTTACCACTCTCTGAAAACCACTTTCTCTTACTTCCACTTGACAGCCTGTACTGAATTCTGTGCTGAGGGGCGGCAGCCTGCAGTTTATCATTCTACACTGTTGCTTGCTCACTCTACAAGCAGGCCTAGGCTATGCTATCTGAAGAATATGGTGCTGACTGTTCCATCACTTTCACATTTCCATTCTTCCTTCACTGCTGAGCTCTTGGCTCAGTAGCATATCTTACTCTGCAGTACACTTACATTTAAGTCACCATTCCCTTGTTTTGTCAGCATCATTCCTGCACAAGGTTTACTGCTTCCCAGCTTTTTGGCCAAGATCAAGTGTTCTTTATTTTAATCAATTTTGCATACAATTTACACAGACACTAGAAATTTAGAATTAAAAGGCTATATGTACAGTTTAACAGTTCATAGGATCATAGGAGGTTACTAGGCTAATGACCCTGGGGCCCTTACAAGCCTAGCTAAGAGTTTATCCCCCAAAAAAGAAACCTCAGTTAGCATCCGTCACCCCTGTCAATGAGGGACAAAGGTAGAACCCCCCTGGGACAAATTTGTGGTTTCCCATCCACTCATCAAGGTTGCGCTTGAAGAGGGTCAGCGATGTACTCTGACATGTATGGGAAGTCTATTGCAGAGACAGAGCAGCCTCTGGAAGACAAACTTGTCTCTCCAGCAGGTTTTGTTGATGTTGTATATTAGATTTAGGCCTATCGAGCGGGTAATGCATGAGGAGTTAAGACTTACGGATATAGAGCATCTCTAGTACGGCAGGGTCCAATATTGCCTTGTAAGCGAGACACAGATCACCTCTGAGCAATCCGTATGATACCGAGTAAAGTGACAGTCTTTTGAGCCTGTCCACATAGGACAGGTGTTGGAGGCCATGGATTCTCTTTGTGAGGTATTTCTGTGGCCTTTCCAGGTGGTGCAGGTGTTAGGAAAGGTACATACCAAATGGGGCGTTATACTCAATTATGGGTCTAATGAGGGAGGAGCACAGAGAGGTAAAAACCTTCTTTTTTCTGGATGCAATCCATTTACTTATGAGATGAACCATGTAAAAGGCTTTTCAGACCACTGTCACCACATGATTGTCGAATGTGAGACTGTTGTCAACCTGAGTACCCAGGTCTCTCACCACGGGTTGTGTGTTTAGGGGGTTGCCGTTGATGTGGTAATCAGTAGGGGCCGTGTTTTTGCAGAATGGTATGATAATGCATTTTTTTGCATTTAACTTAAGACCATGACTTTGGAACCAGTTATTTGTAGCTGGGAGACCCTCTTGCAGTATGTTAACATCATTTGGGGAGTCAATAACAGCACCGAGCTTACAGTCATCCACAAACCTGGTCAGCCATAGGCCCTTTGTCTTTTGCCTGGACCTCTGAAAAGTAGAAGCCAAACAGTAGGGGTCCCAGGACAGATCCCTGGGGAACACCACTAGTGACAGGTCTTCTGTTGGAGGTGGTCGTGCCTATTTTGGCCTTGTGGGTCCTATCTGTGAGCCAGTTGGCCACCCATCTGATGGGATAGGGATTAACACTGAGTTGTCTTAGCTTTTCGATGATGCCTGAGTGGGGAATTATGTCAAAGGCCTTGGCCAGGTCAAGGTAAGCTGTATGTACTGACTTTTCCTCATCCAGGGCCTTGGTGGCAGCCTCAAATAAGTCAACTAGGTTCAATAGGCAAGAGCTGACCTTGATGAATCTGAACTGGGTGGGGTCGAGTGTTTGGAGACTGCCTATGTCCTTGTTTATGAGAGCCATGATAATACACTCCATGGCTTTACAGATCAGACTTGTCAAGCTTATGGGGCGATAGTTTCCTGGGTTAGTAGTGGCATCACCTTTGTGCAAGGGGATGACAATGGCGGTTCTCCACTCTTCTGGAATGAAGCTTGTAATTAGGTTGTGGTTCAATAGGGTGCTCAATGGCAAAGCTAGTTCTTGGTGGAGATGATGTAGAATACAGCCTGGGATATTATTAGGTCCCATGGAAGCTGTGCTCTTTACTTGGATGGGACCTTTAACACTTGATCTACGGAGATGTGAGATGTGGGACAAGTATCGGGACTGCTGACTGGGCCTTTGGGGGGGGGCGATAAGGGGGTGATGTTTGCACTGAACCTATCAGCTAGCAGGTTGGCCAAGTGAGCAGGATCAGTGTAAGTGGTACCATTAAGTACTAATTCGGAACAAACTTGGTCTTTGCCGTGGAGGCTCCTAACATAACTGAAGTACTACTTGTGGTTTCCCTTTGTTTCAGAGGCTAGTTTTAACTTATAATTGTCCTTGGAGTTTTTCACTAGTGCTCTAATTTGCTTATTGAGGGAGATTTTCCGACTTGGGATTTGTTCCTTTTTACCCTTGGACAACAGTTTTTTCCTTTTGTTTTAAAGCCTGTTGATACAGGATGTCCATCAGACAGGTTTGTGTTTCCTTGAGGAGCAGGTTTTAGTTCTGTTGGGTATGGCTGAGTCCATGCAGTTGTACAGGTGCTTATATACTGCACTGGCATACTGTTCAGCATAGTTGTCTGCATCCTCTGAGGGGGCAGTGGTATGAAGCTGCTGATACTCTCCCTTAGGAGGGTGTAGTCAGCTTTTGAGAATTTTTTTAGCCTGGTTATGGCTGTGGACAGGTTGGGTGGGATAGAAACTTAGAATGATAGAATGAGACAGACTGATGATCTGATCTAACCAGGGTAGAACATACTATGGGAGTGGTGCAGCGGTCACCCATGTTGGTGAGAACCAAGTCCAGTATGTTATCTCCCCTTGTGGGGGATGAAACCAGCTGTTCTAGTGCGTTAAGAGTTGATGAAGTCAAGGAATTGTTGGGTGAGTGCATTATTGCATTAATAGTTCACCCAGTTTATGGTGGGATAGTTGAAGTCACCAAGGATCAGGGTGTTTGTTAGGGGTTACCTTGATGGAGTCAAGTAGGTCCAGGTAGGAAGAGTGGGTGTCCTGAGACATGGAGGGGATTCTATAGCTGGTTATAAATTGGATGAGTGTCTTGCCAACTTGTCAGTTGCACTTAGAGTAATTCCTGTGCATCATGTGGTAAACCAGTCTGGAGGTGTGCCTGTCTTTAATGAAGATAGAGACTCTACCACCTTTAGTCTTTCTGACCTCATTTTGGGTTCAGAAAGTGTGAAATGAGGTATAGCCTGGTAAGATGGTGGTGCTCTCCACAGCCCTGAACCAAGTTTCTGTGACTGCACAGACACTGGCATCTTCCAGTGTGAGAAGAGCCTCCAGTGAGTGCATTTTCAGACTAAGGCTCCTAGCACTGAGCAGCATGATGTTCAATTTCCTTTTTGACAGATCTTTCATATTGGAAGATTTGTCTTTGGGACACAGCCTAAAAAAAGTCAGAATGGGGGAGGCAAGAGGCTTGGCTAAGTTCTGGAACCCCAGGGGTGACAGGTGGAGGCCATCTCTGGCAAAGCACTGAGGCTTATCAACCATGTCATCCCAGGCAGACAGATACTGGATCCCTTTGGAAAGTCATCAGAAACTAAGCCAATTGTTGAAGTTAATCATTTTTTGTTGATATCATGGCATCAGTCTTGGTGAAGGCAAGATGCTGCTCAGGGCCAGGGTCACACCAGACTGGATCACATAGTCTGAGAGCTCAATCATGTCTCTCTTCAAATAGTCCAGGGAGGCACACCTCAAGTCATTCACACCAACATGGACAATGACAGAGTCATGCTTATACCTGTTGTGGAGAGACTTAAGTGCGTGCGTGATGTGGCAAATTCTACTGCCTGACAAACAGCTGACTGTGAACTTCTCCTTGTTGAGCCTGGTGAGGGAAACATTGGTGTGTCTCACTATTGAGTTGCCAATGACTAGTCTGTTTGGTTTATATTATGCCTTATGGGCTGCGTTGGCTTATTGCTATACCTAATGGGCTCTGTTTGTGAGACACTGGTGTGTTGACTACTGCGTGCAATGTGATTCATACTGTGTGTGGAAAGTTTGAGTGTATTTTGGGAGTCTCTGTTTAGCTACATTTTTGTTGAGGACCCCTGCATAGGTGGGTGTGTGACTCTGTGATGTGGGTGGTGTGGTGTTTGTGCTGGCAATCTCCTCTTTGTCAGGAGTACTGAATGTGGTGTGAGAGCATGGATTCCAGCTTACTGATGTAGATACATCTCTTGCAAGTAGAATGAGCTACCTGTGTTTAAGGATTTCTGGTCCTGCTTTATAGGTAGGTTCATAGGCAGGTACTAGGCAATCACTCTTCAGGCCATTTCAAGCCTAGCCAAAAAAACCCTATTCAAACCCTCCCTCTAGCCTCAAGGAGGGCAAAATAAGATAGTCTAGGGCGAACTTATCCAGTTATCGATGTTTACCCTGAAGGTGGCAAGGTTGCTACTCTGCTTGATATGTAGTAGAAATTTGTTCCAGAGGCGAGAGACATACCTTGGGATATGAATCGATCAGGCTAGCCTCTCTTATTTATCTGCTGATGGTGGTTTATTTCCCTTAACTGAGTATTTATAGAAAAACAAATTTTACATAAGGTCTATACAGGCTTACTGTTAACCTGCTTATTTTGTACAGAATAACTTAAGATATATGCTGTTTATGTTTGAAAATTTTACTTCAAAGTCTAACACTGCCCTTTTTTACTCAGCATATGTGAAAACTGTACTGATCTTAAGAACTTTTAATGGTGTTCTATGCAGGGGCGGCTCATGCTATAGGACTGCAGTCCTCCCACCTACAAACAAAAAGAAAAACAAACCGTGAAACATAAAATTAAAGAAAAAAGAAAACAAAAAAAAAATTTTTTCGAGTCCCAGAACTAACTCTGCGCATGCGCAGACTGCCCCGCAGATGCCCAGGAATCTGTGCAAAGTCAGACTGCCTGAGTCAGCAGTCCGGATACAGGGAAGGCATTTCTGCCCTGCAGATGCCCAGGAATCTGTGCTGTGACGACCGCACAAAAGAGAGGAGCGACTGCTTCAGCAGCAGACAGGACCAATCAGGAGAGAGGTGAGGTAAGTTTTAAGCTCTCGCGGGGATTTCGAGCGGGCTTCATGGAGGGTGGACTTGTTACTGCTGTGCTTCATGGATTCGGGGCTTTCATCGCGGACATGTACTGCTGCTTCATGGATGTGGAGCAGGCTACTTCGTGGACTTGGATCTAGACAAAAGGTAAAGGTGTGTGATGTCGAGTGGGCTACTTCATGGACTTGGATCTAGACAAAAGGAAGAGGTGTGTAATGTCGAGTGGGCTACTTCGTGGACTTTGACACATTTAAACAGGTAGGTAGGGGTGTGTGTGTGTAAAATGCCCCAGTTGCTATATACTGGTGGCTAGAGCAAACTCATGGTGGTGTGGTAGGGAGTACCTCAGGCTTGAACCCTGTACCTTGTATGCAGGTGTTAAGGGCCTGAATTCCCTACCCACCAACATCTGTAAAAAATTTGCAGATTTTTGCCTCATATTTGATCTGTTCTATTCCTCATAATATCTGTGGCTTCTAAATGTTTAAATGCTTGATATTTGATGGTGCAGTGGTAGCATTGTTGCCTCACAGCTGCAGGTTCTTAGGTTTGATTCTTGGCTGGGGTGCCTTCTGTGTGGGGTCTGCATCTTCTTCCCTGTGTTTGTGTGGGTTTGCTTTTGTGTCCTCCCATGTTACAAAGACATGTCTGCATTATTTCTTCCTAGGCCTCTGCTGAAAATTGTTTTTTTGTTCCAAGTCAGACTGTCCTGTTTAACAAATGTTAAATAAAATTGACAGGCATTTGAATTTCAGACTTCAGGTTTCTGAATGTTTAATTCCTTACATATTTGATGGTGCAGTGGTAGCATTGTTACCCAGGAGCTATAGGTTTTCTGGTTTGATTCTTGGCTGGGGTGCCCTCTGTGTGGAGTCTACATCTCGCCCCTGTGTTTGTGTGGATTTGCTCTGGTGTCCTGCCATTTTACAAAGACGTGTCTGCAGTATTTCTCCCTGGGCATCTGCTGAAAATTGTTTTTGTTCCGTCAGAAGTAAAATTGACAAGCATTTGAATTTCAGACTTCATATTCTTCATAAAATACATAGTAACACAACCTTTTTATTCTAGCAATTTTCTACGTTTATAAGATAAATATTTGAAATTTGTCCCTATTTTTGGGACTGTATTCCCCCATTATTGGCTTCATCCAGGTTTTTTGTGCTAAGGTTCTCAGCTACGGCAAGAACTGAATTCACTGAATATGTTTGAGGGCTGTATTCCCTCACTACTGGGTTTGTCCAGGTGTTTTGTGCTAAGAGTTTGACTGCTATGGTGAAAACTGAATTCACTAAATGATAGCCAATTAAGTATCAGTCTTCATCCTCTTTCACAAAGCAGCTGATTTGGTGTACTGGTATGTTGCGCTGACTGTTTTGTACAGGGACCTTCGCAGTAAAATGTATGGTGGTAACACAGCATTTTATTCTAGCAACTTTCCAAGATTATACAAGCAATGTTTAATGTGTCCCTGATTTTTGGGCTTTTGCCCCCCCAATAAATTTTGGCTTTTTCCAGATTTCTTGTGCTGCGAAGTTGAGATGCAGTTGAGTATTGAGTAGATTTTACAAGGAGCTGAGAGCTGCAGGGGAAGAGAAGTTTAGTGCTGCTTATGCTAAGTCTGCTTGCACTATTAATAGCACAACAGGTTGTGTACTTGCTTCAGATGCAGAAGGCTGTGGGTTCTACTCCCACAAGGGGTGGATGCTGCGGTACTGAGAATGTCTTCCTTGGCGAAGATACTATGAGCCTGTTATCAGTTTGCCATCCATTTCTTACTGCAATATTACTAGCTTATCATTTTTTTAATGTAATATAGGCAATTTATTCCTCAGGGGCAACAGACACTATTTTTCGATGAAACCATGAAATATAAAGGTGCTTGCTGGCAGCAACCTCTTCATTAGTTACAGATTTCTTTAATGTGGAATTATTTAGATGACTTTTACTTCTTCAGAGATTGTGCATATTTACTGATAATGGACTTTTATGATGGAAATGTTCTGAAGTGGGCAGTTTTGTCATTATGGGTGCATGCAGTTTGTTTCCTTGTTTACTGGAAAAATGTTCTGAATTGGGCAGTTTTGTCATTATTGGTGCATGCATTTTGTTTCACTGTTTAACAAATTTAAAATGCCCTCTAACAACTGTACTGTATTGTACAAAGAATATAATTTAGTACAATCAGGAAGGTGTATCAAAGAGCACATGTATGTTTCATATGCAAGGGGCCTATGATTTGAAAACAGCCCAGAATTAATCTATCTGCCACTGGTAAAATGTATTTTCTTTGAATGTGGGTTTCAATGCTGTTTCAATGAATGTGAGTTTCAAGGGCAGAGAAGTTTTAATGCTAAGTCTGTTTTCATTGTGAGACTGCATTGCTTTGTTTAGCAGGTGTCTTGTTGTTTGTGCTGTAAAATTCAAAATAAAACTTTCAAATGAAGTCCAAATCATTACAGAAGTAAAGCAGTATGCACATTAGTGTTTATGGTAAATGGAATGAAATAGCCAAGTAATGGATCATTGGAATGGCTGCAGGGGGAAGGCTCCATTTGACTATGTTGTGAGGGGAAAGGGCAGCAAACTCAGACAGCCCCAGCTGAACTATACCTCCCAACTGTCCAGATTTACAAAGAATTAATAGATTTTTGCTTCTTATTTTTGGTTTGTTCCTCATAAAATTTGTGGTTTTCTGGCAAATCATTTAGGAATTAAATTAAGTCACTAAATAATGACACAGTGAGTTTCAGACTTCATAACCTTCAGAAAAATGCATGCTAAAGTAAGACATGCTATTCTATCAACTGTCTCAGTTTATACAAGAGCAATTTTTAGTACTGTTTATATGTTCCCCCAATATATTTGGCCCTGTCCAGATTTATTGTATTAAGAGGTTGAGAGGTACATGCAAATAAATTGCTTTATAAAATTAGGCATAGCCAAACCTCTCAACTGTCCCTGATTTTGGCCCAAAATGTTGCTCTTCCCCCTAATAATCCCTCTGCAAAACAGCAATTTTGGAAGAAAACATGGAGGGTTTACAATTACGAAATAATTGTAATAATCAGAGTTAGAGATTACTTTTATTTCAGAAATGCATGTAGAATATTTTATTTTGTCAGCTGCTCAAGTTAGCAGTACTAATATTAAAGTGTCCCTTCTTTGACAGGTTCCCAGCTGTATTGTGTGGCTATTTTATATTTTTACATCACATTTTTGGTCCATTTTTCATAAAAAAATTTTTTGGCAAATTAGTGACAGATCATTAAAGACTGAAGTTAGAAAATAATGGCAGACATTTGAGTTTCAGATTTTATACCCTTCAAAAAATTCATACTAATGAAAGACCTATTCTATTATCTTTCTAAGTTTATAAGAGCAATATTTAAAATATTTTGGGCCTTTGTCCCACTTCTATGTATGGCTTTGTCCAGATTTCTTGCTCTGAGGTTGAGAGGCATGACAAATGTGTCAGGGCCATCACAGTCAGCCAGAGACATTTCAAATTGTGACATACTTGTTGCACCCCACTCCCCCATGTAGTGATTCTGGATGTGTCCAAGCAGGGCAAGGAGTAGTTATGCAGTGTAAATGTGCAGAGTATCCCCCCATCCAAGGTAGACACAAGTACTACAGTGGCTTTTCATCTCTCCTTGATTTTGCAGAATGGTCTGGTTTGTCATATTTTTGTACTGTTGATTTATGCTTATTACTCAAAGTGCCTTTTGCTCTGTGTTTAAGTAGCAATGCTTTAATGACCATCAGGTAAGCTTGTCTGAGATCGTAAGATGCAAGTAAGCTTTAATAAGCATACTGTTAAAGAATTGCAAACATTGAAAGCCTTTCTGTTGTTGCCATGCAGACAATACTTAACTAGATAATGTATAAGCCTTGGGTATTGAAATGCATATGACAGTATTTGTAATAAAGGACAGGATTACATTATTTTAAGAAGCTCATTACACTTGTTGGAGACTTCCAGTCATCTCTGCAGCTTTACCCGTAAACTAAACAGAATGCCAATCATGTGTGGTCCATAACCTGTACAGTAATCCTTTAAGCAATGTATCTTGAGCTTGTTTGCTTTTCATTTTTTACTTTGATCATGTTTTCCCCATGAAACAAGTAGATAGTTGTCAGGCAGCAGATCTTTTCTGAATAAGAAAAAGTTTTACAAGTGGGGGCATCACAGAGATTTCTACTTTCAGCCTGTTACTTGGTACTTTAATAAAGTTGAATATAAATTATAATTAGAACTGCAGTGCAAGGAGAAGTGGTTGGAGTTGAGTGCTGCTTGTTTTTCTTATACTTGATTTTGACTGGCATTCCAGTAATGCATTTAAAACGTAATTTATTTTTTCATGCCTCACAACCTTTTTGTTTCCATCTAGATATTAAGTACGCCGTCATGCAGCCAATGCACTGAAATAATTTTATTCGTCTACACTTTACAATTGGACTCTCATAATGATGGTTTGGCACCCAGGGCAGCGTATTTAATTAAAGTTAGTTTTTGTGGTTTTGAGCATAGCTCCTCCCCTTTCTAGTTGGCCACACCCCTTCCCATTGACCCCACCCATTCAGCTGTCTCCTGCATCCCCCCTTTGATTTGAAGTCACCAGCTGCCACTGGTTCTATGTTGAATCATACCTCTCAACCTTAGCACAACAAATCTGGACAAAACCAAAAATAATTTAGGGGGGGCAAAGCCCCCAAAATAGGGACAAACTCAAATGTCTTTAGTTTTCTTCAACTTTAAGGTTACAGGCCCTCTTGTTTCCAGATACTAGGACACTCTTACAATTTTTATCAGAACTTTGAGTCAAAGGGTAGTGAATGGGGTCAATTACCTTTTACTCCCACTTCTTGACAATAGTAGTAATATTGCATAAAGACAGGCTGGGAGTTTAATATTCTTATGATGTTACTGAACTGATTGCTTTACTTTTCAAGGTCTTCCACCTTGGACTCAAGTTTCAGCTCTATCTGGGCAGCAGGGCTTCACTGGATGTGTCATTCAGAAGGGATACTTAATCAGACCTACCTGAGGCCACCAGCTATCAACTTTTGTACTCCCTTTTACCATTTATTCTTCCTGATGCTATTAGTCCTGCCCTGGCTTAATAGGTACCCAAATATGTGAACCAAAAGAGTAAAATGGCAGTTGGCTTCATCAGCACTTACTCCATTCACTTCATGAGTACCAACATTTTCTATCCTGGGACCACTGTTATCCTAATACTTTTGCAAAAAAACTCTGGAAACTTGACAGGAAGTAAACAACTAAGTGCATACTAACTCTATAACAAACAGACAAACATTACAATTAAACAAAATAAAGACTTCAGATGTTTACAGGTCAGTCCAATGAACTGCTACTTTCTACTCAACTGTTTCTTTTGTTAATAGATGCTAAGGTCATGCTCACATCTCACTGTTTGTTTCTACTTGTTTGGCTAGGACCCAATTCAGGCAGATACACGGTCGAGTGGCGTTCTGAAAGACATGCATGAATGGACGTGCCTTCGTTGAGGGTTGGGCGTCGAGCTGGCAACTCAGCACCGTAAAAACCTACTGCCAATCATTAGTGGACCGGAGTTCCGCTGTGGCGAGCCCTAACCAGGAAAAGCCGAAAGACAAACAGCAGAAACATGAAAACGTACACTAATAACTCACAATAAATGGGCATGCTGCTAAACTAATCCCAGTATACTGAGTTATTAACTCCACAGTTCAAACTTCCAAATGACCTGTTATATCACTACTTTTTTATCCTTAAATATGGAGTGCTCCTAGTAGATTCATCTCATCAATCCAAAGAAAATTTCATTAAGTGACAACACTATGAAATTAAATTGCTAGAAGACATTTCAGTGAAAATATTTACTGTTTGTTAACTTGCTAAGTATGTTGATCCAAATTGCTAGAAGACTTTTCCCCTTATGTATGTAAACCATCTCCATTATTACACAAATTCAAACTCCATTAATGCTGAAATTGACTTTCAATGAAATTACTCTGTAGTATCGGCACCCTGAAAGTGCCTTTGTACACCCATCCCGTTCCCATCTTAGTCAGCCTAGAGAAGACATGCTGGTGAAAGTAAAGTATGGGTTATTGCTACACCGATCTGTGACAAGGATTTAATATTAAAAAATGTTATCTGTAAAATCAGTTATAAGGAGGTACTGACCAACTCCAAAAACATAACAGGAAAGCCACTGGTTTCTGCTCCCCTTTCAAAGCCTTTAGAACAAGAAACACTACCAAAATCAACAGTTGAGTCATGTGTTGCACCTTCTCTTGGGGAATCTACTTCACAAGAATAATGTAAAACCTGAGGTGGGAATCTCCAACCTGATATTTAATTACACTCTGGTGACTGAGTTAGTCCCACTAGGCCAGTATCCTCTTTTCAGGGGAGACCTTCACCCTGACTAGGGGCATAGCTCTCAACTTCTTGGAGCAAGAAATCTGGACAAAGCCATAAATAATGGGGAGATAAATGCCCAAAAATAGGGACAATTGTTAAATATTCCCTCTATAAACTTAGGAAGTTGCTAGAACAACAGGTATTGCATTAGTATGCATTTTCTGAAGGGTATGCATCTACAACAGAAATGTCTGCCATTATTTCTGATTTCAGTCTTCAAAGGCTTGCCCATAAACCAAAGATTTTATAAGGAACAAACTAAAAATATGAGACAAATTCAGGACATTCTGTGGAAATCTGTATAGTTGAGAGGTATTTGTCCAGGGCACCAGGGGACTTCCCCCTACTTTTTTCACATGAGGATTTTGTTTGTGGTTATGCTTCCTGCTTCCGGTCTGGGCGCGTAGGTGGCCAGGAGAAGCAGGAAGGAGTAAGGTGATGATTTGTGGTAGAGTAGAAATGAGCGATGATAGTATGGAATGTGAAATGAGAGTGTCTTATGTAAAGGCAGCTGAGCCTGAGTGAAAGATGCTGGCATCAGAGAAAATAGCTGGCGGTGCGAGAAGTCGATGAAAGCAAATGAGAAGGCTGAGTTGGAGGATAAGGAAGTGAAGGCTGATCGAATCTTTGCAGGATTCTGAATGGTTACTTCAGAAAGGACA